>NW_023493835.1:0-120378 GCF_013265735.2 Oncorhynchus mykiss | reverse complement strand
AGAGAGAAGGGAGGTTTTTAGAGAAATGACCATTGATGAAATGAGGCCTATTTGTTTACATCAGGAGAGTGGAGGGGCCAATTTGTCAAAGTAGCAATCATACCAGCATCAATGAAAGTGCTACCTCAATACAAGCTCAATCAAAACAACTTTATGGGGGAGCGGTGTTTTAAATAAAATAGCGACAGCATTACGCATCAACAACAATAATATGTTCTTGTTTGTCGGCAGTTACGATTTCAGAACATGTTTTGCTTCACACTCTTTTAGTGTCTCCCTTGGTGGCCTCGGGTAAAAAAAGTATAGACATTTTTTTTATCATGATTATGTGCATAGGTCTCAATCAAGATATGACTAATGCCTAATAAACACAGTTAAACCACTGTGCATGAAAGGTGGCTGTTTGTCATTCTACCATTCCTGTATCATACCAGAAGATTGTGTCACTGTACAATGTAATACACCACAGTAAACATTCTGTAGACAGAGGTCAATCAATGTTTGAGAGACGTGAAATCAAAATCAACCACAGGAGTGCGCTCAAGATTCACGAAACCTCACAACAGCCTCAGCACATCTCAGGTATCCCAGTCATTATTTACTAACCACTTTAATGTGTCAATTATGATCTCCTGTGGACAAAATCAGAGATGGAAAATTAATGAAAAGACATGCGTCTGTGGACCTGCTTCTTTTGTAATTACACTTGCACTCCTCACCCTCAGAAACGCCCAGTTTGCCCTCCAATGCAGATGGGAGTGGAGCTCTTTCAATTTTGTTATGTTCTGTTAATTACTGATGTCCCTTTAAGGATGGAGCACCCTTGGTCATGCGCAGTATTGTTCTATGTTATTCTGATACTAACTAGTTTGAGTAAATGTGAAGCTCCAGTTCAATTGCTTGTATTCGAGTCTTTCTTATTACATAAATAAGTACTAAGTGTTAAGACACTACAATGGCGACGAGGATGATTACCTGCAGTGTGCATCACGAATACAGATGGAGTTCGTAGGAAGAGAGGAAGATTTTGACCTGTAGCACAACAGCTAGCAAGCAGTGAAGACGAGGGAGAGCTAATGAGAACGAGGCGGCAGATCAAAGACCCGTGGAGCGGAGGTAAAGAGAATGGCTAGCATCGGGAAAATAGATGTGTTTGATGACAAGCAAGAAAACTGGGCAACTTACATTGAACGACTGGAACAGTACTTCATTGCAAACGACATAGCTGATAACAAAAGAGTACCAGCGTTGTTGAGTTTAATTGGCCCAAAAACATACAGTTTGCTAAGAGATCTGACTGCCCCTCTGAAGCCCTCAAATAAAACATTCACAGAGATTGTGGAGATATTGCAAAATCACCTATCACCTAAACCACTCCTCATCGCGGAACGTTTTCGTTTCCACAAGAGAGATCAGAATGAGGGGGAGGGTGTTAGTACATATGTAGCAGTGTTGAAGAAACTGTCTGAACATTGCCAGTTGGGAGAGAACCTAAATGACACATTAAGGGATAGATTTGTGTGTGGACTGAAACATGAACACATTCAAAAACGTTTGCTCACAGAATCAGAGCTCACGTTTGCAAAGGCTGTTGAAATTGCTGTGGCTATGGAAATCGCGACTAAAGATGCATTTGAGTTGCAAAGTAAAAAGAAGTACTGACCTGTCACAAATTCCCTGCACAAGTTTTCACGCAGTCGACAGCGCCCCCGTGTGGCCGAAAAATGCAACAGGTGTGACAGAGATGGTCACAAAGCAGAGGACTGCCGTTTCAAAGACGAAAATTTGTCACAAATGCAGTAGAAGAGGGCACATTCAAAGAGCATGCAAAGCAAAATTCAGTCACATCAGTAAAACTGAGAAATTAAAGGGTTGGTGAATACACTAGCAGAGAACAGTGGCAGTGATTCAGATGAACGATTAATTGGTACAATGGCGTTAAACACAGTGACTTCTCCCAGCAGTAGCATAATAGGGTGGACACCAGATATCAAAGGCAAACCCCTCAAAATGGAGCTGGACACAGGATCTGCAGTGTCTATAATTTCCACTACTGTCTACAATGAGCACTTTAAGGCTATCAAGCTGAAGAACACAAAATGTGTTGCTGAAGACATACTCAGGAGAGAGATTGAGCCCAATGGGGGCGTTGCAGGTCAGAGTGCATTATGGGGGGCAAACACAGCAGTTACAGCTGTATGTGGTGCCTGGAACTGGCCCCCATTATTTGGCAGGGAATGGCTTTCAAAAATAAAGCTGAATTGGTGTGACTTGAAAATGCTCCACACGTTCCAGTCCAAAGAGAAAGGCACAGACCAAACACTGGAACACTTGCGGAAGAAATACAACACAGTTTTCAGTGATCAGATGGGAACAGTAAAAGCTTTCACAGCAAAAACTTGTACTAAGAGATGACGCAACCCCGAAATTCTGCAAAGCCAGATTGTTCCACTCCCTGAGACCAAAGGTGGAAGCGGAAATCGATCGCTTGCAGGATACAGGGATCCTGACGAAAGTGGACAGAAGCGAATGGGCCACACCATAGTTCCTATTGTGAAGAAAGACGGGTCTGTTAGAATGTGTGGGGACTTCGAGGTAACTGTGAATTCAATGTTGCATGTGGACCAATACCCCCTACCACGTCTGGATGACATTTGCTGCACTAGCTGGTGGGAAACACTCAGTAAAATCGATCTGAAACAGGCTTACCTGCAGCTACCGGTTGAAGAGAGTTCCAAACAGTACCTGACAATAAACACACACAAAGGTCTATACAGGTATAACCGCCTGTTGGCATTGCATCAGCCCCAGCCATTTGGCAACGAAACTATTGACCAGATTTTGCAAGGAATCCCAGGAAACCAGTGTATCCTGGATGACATGATCATAACAGGACGCACCGACAAAGAGCACCTGGCTAACCTGGAAGAGGTCCTGAAAAGACTGAAAGAGTATGGTCTACAGGCAAACTTAAAGAAGTGTGAGTTCTTCAAAGACAAGATTGTCTTCTGTGGACATGAGATTGACTGCAATGGATTGCACAAAACACAGGACAAAATCGAGGCAGTGGTACAGGCACCACGACCACAAAATATCACAGAAGTAAGATCTTTCACGGGACTGATCAATTACTACAGAAGATTCCTCCCAAACCTTTCAGCAGTACTCCAGCCTCTAAATCAGCTCCTGGAAAAGAATAGGACATGGCGGTGGACAGAGAACAGTGTGAAAATGCATTTCTGGAGGCAAAACGGCTCATAACATCTGAACAGGTCCTGATGCATTACGACCCTGAAATGCCAGTGAAGTTGGCTTGTGATGCGTCCCCTTATGGATTAGGGGCAGTCCTTTCACACACACTGAAAGATGGGTCAGAGAGGCCAGTTGCATTTGCGTCACGAACATTGAATGATGCAGAGAAAAAACTACTCACAAATCGACAAAGAAGCACTGGCACTAGTGTGGGGCGTCAAGAAATTCCACGCATACCTATATGGCAAGCGTTTCACACTGGTTACAGATCACCAGCCGTTGCTTTCCATTTTCAGTCCAAAGAAAGGCATTCCGGCAATGACAGCAGCCAGGTTACAGCGATATGCCCTGTTCCTTGCCAGTCATATGTATGACATTGAGTTTAAGCCGTCATCCCTCCACACGAATGCAGATGGATTATCCAGACTGCCGTGTACAAGAGAAAGACAAAGGAGGGTGGATGCAGTGGACATGTTCCATACCGCTCAGCTCAAGGCCCTACCAGTCACAAGCACAGTTATCAAACAGGAGACAAGGAAAGATGTGAAGGGTTTGGAAACCCTTCACATGCCTGCTCCTGTCCCAGTCCACCATGGGAATGGCCCGCAGAGCCATGGCAGAGAATTCATGTGGACTACGCTGGTCCTTTGAAAAAGCACATATATTTTTCTTCTTCGCCACCTTATAAAGAGGGCTTAAAAGAGAGATTCTAAAAAAGCAATTTAACTCAGTTGGGGCTTTGAAAAACGAATTTCAAGCCTTGAAAATCATGCACTTACTGTGGGAATTTAATTATGGAATGTCTTCTTCTCCCCATGACACTCTGCCCTACTTACTCCACTGTGGCTCCCCGAGCAGGCGCATGGCTGATAAGCCTTGTCTTACTTACTTCACCCAAGGTGAATTTGTTTCATAATGATGTGATTTCAGACAAAGGAGGCTCAATTCTTTACTCTTCTTTGCTTTCTTTTTTTCACCTTCTCTCTTTAATGCTCAAACTGCCATGAATTTCATCAGCGACATCCCGCCTTGTGCAGTCACTGACTTTTCTGAAAAGACAGAAATGTCCACTCGCCTACAGTATCTTGATTTTGGCGAGTCGATGAATCCATTGCCAAGCTGAATAGGACCTACTGTGCCGTCTTTAATACCCTGTTGAGCAAAGATGCACCAGTTGCCCATCTGAAGAGCTTCACTATAGTCCTTTCCCTATCAAAGTTTTGCTAGGCTGTCCCTGACAACCCACACAACCTTTTTTTATGGTTGCTTTATAATTTTTTTTTGTAGTTTTCCCAAGTATTCTACTTCAATCCAACACAACATAACATATTACAAAGTAATTAGTCACAGGAAGCCTAACAAAAGGCTTAGGTGTGGTGTTTTGTGTGTGCGTGTGTGCGTGTGTGTCGTTCCCCGACTGGTGGTTCGACAACAATCAATAACTGATTATCTTTGGGATTTAGGACAGATACAGGAGTTTGAATGCTGTGTGAATAACAAAAATTTAGATTTTTCCGGACAAACCCTTACATGCAATAAAATATCACAAGCAGCCGCCTATATGATATGCTCCTACCGTGAGATAGGGAAAGGAAGTCATGCGTTGAAAGCAAGGAACTTGCCACCGGGGGGAGAGATAAATAGGCTACCTGTTTACAGTTAGATTCTGCCTGGTATTAAAGGGATGATTAATCTTAAAATTGAAAGTTTGTTAGTTCTGTGGCCTGGGATGATCTAGTGGTCTAAGCCACTGCATCCAGAACACATAATCGCAGCATGGGTTTAGAATCCAGCACACTTCTAATTCAGCACATTAGCTTTCGTCTTTCTCTATTTTATACAATAAACAAAATAAATACAAAGAGGAGTGGGACTGCCGCACTCCTACATTTTTTTTGGTCAGTTTTGATACTTTAAAAGTGGTCTGAAGTCCAAACTCTGTCCATGTAATCTGTTTTGTGCATCCGGCTATAGTAGGTGTACAGTGCATTCAGAAAGTATTCACAGAAAACTTTTTCCACATTTTGTTGTTACAAGGGGGATTAAAATGGATTTTATTGTCTTTTTGATGGATTGTACAATATTTGCACATTATTAATTAATTAAACTCTGTCAAGTTGGTTTGTTGATCATAGTAACACAGACATTTTCAAGTCTTGTCATAGATTCTCCAGATTACTTTAGTCAAAACTGTAACTAGGCCACTGTGCAAGTTTATGAAAGGGAGTGAGAACCAGAGCCTCCTAGGTTTTGTATTGAAGTCAATGTACCAAGGGGAGTACGGACGCTAGCTACCATGGTGCAATCCTACAGAGTGCTGTTGAGGCTACTGTAGACATTCATAGCAAAACAGTTTGTTTTAATCAACAATTTGGTGACGTGAATATATTTAGTATAGTTTAATCTAAAAATAATAACTTTTTAAATGTTTCACATTTTTATTTTTATAATTCACTGAGTATGGTCCCTCCCCTTCCTCCTCTTAGGAGCCTCCACTGAACTTCACCATGCTCAAAGGGGTGTTCAATGTCCTTTTTTGCGAGGCATTGGTACAGAGATGAAGTAGTCATTTAAAAAATAATGTTAAACACTATTATTGTACACAGAATGAGTCCATGCAACTTATTATATTACTTGTTAAGCATATTTTTACTCCTGAACTTATTTAGGCTTGCCATAACACAGGGGTTGGATACACAGGAGGTTGGTGGGACCTTAATTTGAGGAGGACAGGCTCGTGGTAATGGCTGGAGCAGAATAGGTGGAATGGTATCAAATGCATCAAATACAAGGTTTGATGCCATTCCATTTCCTCCGTTCCAGCCATTATTATGTTCAATGCTCACCTCAGCAGACTCCACTGGTGGAACACTTATTGACTCAAGACATGTAGGCGTTTCATTTTCTATTAAGTTGTAAACATTTCTAAAAACACAATTTCACTTTGACATTATTCCCCCAATAACACACAATCTTAATTTAATCCATTTTAAATTCAGCCTGTAACCACAAAATGTGGAAAAGTAAAGGGGTATGAATACTTTCTGAAGGCATTGCTCCAGACAAACTTTAGGTTGGGGTGAACTAATGCCCATATTTTTTTTTGACTACTTCATGCCCCTTTGAAGTTGCTACAAATGTGTGGTAGTAACGTGATAAGAATTATCCACACAAATATATAAATCCCAGTTAAATTGCGCTACATAAATGTAATCCGTTATTGTCCTCCCTCTCCCCCTCTTTCAATAGAGTGCTGCCTCATCTGATTTGAGGGCATCAATGACATGGTGTTCAGAGACATGCTGGTGGATATCACACACATGACGAGCAGCGAGGGAGAGGTGGTGGAGCTCCTAGATATCCTTTCCAACTCCAAGGCCTGCGGCCCGGTGGAGAAATGGCTCCTGGAGCTAGGAGAGGGGCAATTATCAGTTACCTGCTTAAGGTACAATTCCAGTACTAAGTGCAACTCCATTGGCCTTCTAACAACATATCTACGATCAGTGTCTAAGGGCAGTGTTATCTGCTTAAAAACAAGATTTAGCTTGATTGGAAATATGACCCTGGACCAGTACACTCTTAAAAAAGGTGCTTCATCGAAAATTCTGTCCGCAGACTCCATCTAGCCCAGCTAATTGTCTAAATAGCCCATGTAACAGTGTATTGTGGGTGAAAGTTGATGACACTGTACATTATCTCACAAAATACCCTCTTCCAAAAGGGTTCTTCGGCTGTCCCCATAGGTTGCAAAAGGGTTTAACCTGGAACCAAAAGGGTTCTCCTATGGGGACAGCCAAATAACTGTTTTGAAACCCTTTTTTCTAAGAGGGTATATTGCAAGATAATGTACAGTTACATCAACATCACCCACAACACACTGTACCACTTTAAAATGTGCAGTTTTGTCACACTGCCACAGATGTCTCAAGTTTTGAGGGAGCATGCAATTGGCATGCTGACTACAGGATTGTCCAGCAGAGCTCTTGCCAGAGAATTGAATGTTTGCTAAGGCCACTTAACATACCTTAAGGGAACATTTCGGCATTTCGTGTATGATCAGTGAGAAAGTCCATATTGCAAATGTACGGTCCCTTACCGGACGTCCGAAATCGTTTGTAAAATTTGCGGTCGGCGTCGGGCCGTGCGGTAGGGCCGGACCTACCGGGAAGTCGTCGAATGAACTTTGTCAGACGTTCGGTTTCCGTTTAAAAAAAAAACAAGTTTCGGACCGTTTTTCCGCCGTCCCGGACACTCCCACCAGATGGCATACGGAATCATATGGCAATTTGGCAAAACATCACGAATCGCGACGGGGCCTTATCTCAAAAACTGAAAATATTTCGAAGCCGAAACTTGGCGAGCGTAGGGTTGGCGTAACGGGCAGTTGGCCCCGAACGGGATGGCGTCTAGGCCTCGACGGTTTTTGAGCTACGGCCATTTTTCTGGGATTAAAGGCTTAAAATGGAAGTAGAGAAATTATTTTTCCACTTCGGGTCAAAGCCATTTATCTATCGTCATTTAAGAGAAACGGAACAATGACAAATTGGTGATGGTCACAAATAGGCGTTTTTTTTTTCAACGGTTACAGATCCAGTTGCAGGGTGTTCATACGAATCTTTTTAAAGTGTGCTGCGGAGCTCTGCGACATTTCTGTGATTTTCTATGATTTTCTGAAATAACACAATAACCGACCATTAGAATAGTAGGCCCAAAATGAAGCCTGCCCCACAATGTCATTTGCTTTTGAGTGACAGTGAGAGAACCGTTAGGGTGAGAAGAAAAATTCCACCACATGAATGTTCCTAAGGTCCTCCCGATCTCAACAAGCCTAACCTTGACCGTGTGGCATTAACCCTTCACAGTAAAACAGTGTTTTTTGATCTCACAGATTACAGTGTCATCTCTCCCCATAGGAATACATTGCCTGCACCCCTAATTTCAACCTGAGGCCTATGTGGGTTATGAATGCCGTATGAACCTGTCTTCGGTACCAGTCCATCAGGCCACTATGAGGTCTACCTGTGTCGATTCTAAGCTTCCTGGACCAACCGGAAGTGGTTAAAATGCCCCTAAAAGTGTTTACCCATACACTGCATGCAGTTTGATATAGACATAGTGCATTCAACCCTGTGTAGATCAGTCAATTCTTAACGTAAGGACTTAAAACTCAGGATTCTGTAACAGCATACCCCAATGAGGATATGTGTTGATTTATAACTTCCTGTGCCAACCGGAAGTGCCATAATTGGTGTCTCAGGGGCTGTTTCGAAGGGTTAAAAAATTCAGATCTGTCCAAAACGTCATATATGTGATTAGGCAACCCCCATGAACTGTAAATCAGTCATTTTTCCCAAAAAAATCAAAGGAAAAAAAAATTGCACTAAAACACAACTTGGATGGAGGGACGTATTGGGGTGCGTAGAGACAGACAGTGGCTGCAATAGTTAGCTTTGTTGGAGCTAAAAAAGAACGGTCGGACCTAGAGTTCCGAAACTTTAGAAACCTGTTCTAGACCTCCGGGCCATGGTGCGTGGCGAGTTACGTGGCTCTAGACGGTTCTCGGACCGAGAAACAGCCTCGTACATTTGCAATAACTTCAATTCATTTTGCATCACGAAAATGACGACGTTTAGAAAAGTCTCAGAGACGCAAGGCTAGGTGCAGTGAAACCGGCTCGGCCCATAGAGACGGACCCCAAGTTTCTGTCCGATAGCTTGTTCAAGGACCCCGTAGCAAGGCATGGAAATAAGTGGATTTTCAGCACCAATTAGGGTTTTTCTCGGACACCAATGACCTATCGAGCCGAAACTCGGGATTCGGGGTCGCCTCACATAGGACTTCACATAATGTCCGAACTGGACCCGCAGCTAGAACGTAACTATGTGTTTTACTTTTTATTATGTTTTCAACTAGAGGCGCTGTGAATTATGGGACGGCTCTGACATATATGATAGTTGGCATCTAAATGAGTAGGAAAAAGTGGGTTTGGTGTCATAATGACATCTAATTGACTGATGGACACTGACTTGCTAGTTGACTTTTGTACATTTGCAATATGTTTAAACAGAGAGGGACCATCACCAAAATGGCATTCTGAAATCAACACAAAAAATGGCATCACCATAGTCTCCAGACTGTGCTGAGTTCAACGAGCTATCCCGCTTGACCGTAGCTCGCTCGGTCTAGGCGCAGCGACCATTAGAAAGTAGGCCCAAAATGAAGCCTGCCCCACAACGTCATTTGATTTTGGGTGACAGTGAGAGAACCGTTAGGGTGAGAAGAAAAATTCCACCATAGGAATGTTCCTAAGGTCCCCCGATCTGAACAAGCCTAACCTTGACCGTGTGGCATTAACCCTTCACAGTAAAACAGTGTTTTTTGATCTCACAGATTACAGTGTCATCTCTCCCCATAGGAATACATAGCCTGCACCACAAAATTCAACCTGAGGCCTATGTGGGTTATGAATGCCGTATGAACCTGTCTTCGGTACCAGTCCATCAGGCCACTATGAGGTCTACCTGTGTTGATTCTAAGCTTCCTGGACCAACCGGAAGTGGTTCAAATCACCCTAAAAGTGTTTACCCATACACTGCCTGCAGTTTGATAGACATAGTGCATTCAACCCTGTGTAGATCAGTAATTCTTAACGTAAAGACTTAAAACTCGGGATTCTGTAAAAGCCATGTCAATCAAGACATGTGGTGATTTATAGCTTCCTGTGCCAACCGGAAGTGCCATAATTGGTGTCTCAGGGGCTGTTTCGAAGGGTTAAAAAAGTCAGATATGTCCAAAACTTCATATATGTGATTAGGCAACCCCCATGAACTGTAAATCAGTCATTTTTCCCAAAAAAATCAAAGGAAAAAAAATTGCACTAAAACACAACTTGGAAGGAGGGACGTATTGGGGTGCGTAGAGACAGACAGTGGCTCCAATAGTTAGCTTTGTTCGAGCTAAAAAAGAACGGTCAGACCTAGAGTTCCGAAACTTTAGAAACCTGTTCTAGACCTCCGGTCCATGGTGCGTGGCGAGTTACGTGGCTCTAGACGGTTCTCGGACCGAGAACAGCCTCGTACATTTGCAATAACTTCAATTCATTTTTGCATCACGAAAATGACGACGTTTAGAAAAGTCTCAGAGACGCAAGGCTAGGTGCGTTGAAACTGGCTTGGCCCATAGAGACGGACCCCAAGTTTCTTTCCGATAGCTCATTCAAGGACCCCGTAGCAAGGCATGGAAATAAGTGGATTTTCAGCACCAATTAGGGTTTTTCTCGGCACCAAATGACCTATCGAGCCGAAACTCGGGATTCGGGGTCGCCTCACATAGGACTTCACATAATGTCCGAACTGGACCCGCAGCTAGAACGTAACTATGTGTTTTACTTTTTATTATGTTTTCAACTGAAGGCGCTGTGAATTATGGGCCTGCTCTGACATATGTGATAGTTGGCTACTAAATGAGTAGGAAAAAGTGGGTTTGGTGTCAATTGGTATGCATTTGGTGTCATAATGACATCTAATTGACTGATGGACACTGACTTGCTAGTTGACTTTTGTACATTTGCAATATGTTTAAACGGAGAGGGACCATCACCAAAATGGCATTCTGAAATCAACACAAAAAATGGCATCACCATAGTCTCCAGACTGTGCCGAGTTCAAGGAGATATCCCGCTTGACCGTAGCTCGTTCTGAGTGCAGCAAACTTAAAAAAGAAGGCCCAAAATGAAGCCTGCACCACAATGTCATTTGATTTTGGGTGGCAGTGAGAGAACCGTTAGGGTGAGAAGCAAATTCCACCACAGGAATGTTCCTAAGGTCCCCCCGATCTGAACAAGCCTAACCTTGACCGTGTGGCATTAACCCTTCACAGTAAAACAGGGTTTTTTGATCTCACAGATTACAGTGACATCTCTCCCCATAGGAATACATAGCCTGCACCACAAAATTCAACCTGAGGCCTATGTGGGTTATGAATGCCGTATGAATGCCGTATGAACCTGTCGGCCAGTGGTGTTGATTCTAAGCTTCCTGTGCCAACCGGAAGTGCCATAATTGGTGTCTGTTTCGAAGGGTTAAAAAAGTCAGATCTGTCCAAAACTTCATATGTGTGATTAGGCAACCCCCATGAACTGTAAATCAGTCATTTTTCCCATAAAATTTCAAAGGAAAACTAAATCACACTAACACACAACTTGGAAGGAGGGACGTATTGGGGTGCGTAGAGACAGTCAGTGGCTGCAATAGTTAGCTTTGTTCGAGCTAAAAAAGAACCGTCAGACCTAGAGTTCCGAAACTTTAGAAACCTGTTCTAGACCTCCGGTCGATAGTGCGTGGTGAGTTAGGTGGCTCTAGAAGGTTCTCGGACCGAGGAACAGCCTCGTACATTTGCAATGACTTCAATTCCTTTTGACCATTACGAAAATGACGACATTTAGAAAAGTCTCAGAGACGCAAGGCTAGGTGCAGTGAAACCGGCTCGGCCCATAGAGACGGACCCCAACGTTTCTGTCCGATAGCTCATTCAAGGACCCCGTAGCAAGGCATGTAAAAAAGTGGATTTTCAGCACCAATTAGGGTTTTGCTCGGGCACCGAAGGACCTATCGAGCCGAAACTCGGGATTCGGGGTCGCCTCACATAGGCCTACACATAATGTCCGAACTGGACCCGCAGCTAGAACGTAACTATGTGTTTTACGTTTTATTATGTTTTAAACTGAAGGCGCTGTGAATTATGGGCCTGCTCTGACATATGTGATAGTAGGCTTCTAAATGAGTTGGAAAAAGTGGGTTTGGTGTCAATTGGTATCAGTTTGGTGTCATAATGACATCTAATTGACTGATGGACACTGACTTGCTAGTTGACTTTTGTACATTTGCAATGTGTTTAAACGGAGAGGGACCATCACCAAAATGGCATTCTGAAATCAACACAAAAAATGGCATCACCATAGTCTCCAGACTGTGCCGACTTCAATGAGATATCCCGCTTGACCGTAGCTCGCTCGGTCTAAGCGCAGCGACCATTAGAAAAGTAGGCCCAAAATGAAGCCTGCCCCACAACGTCATTTGATTTTGGGTGACAGTGAGAGAACCGTTAGGTGAGAAGAAAAATTCCACCACAGGAATGTTCCTAAGGTCCTCCCGATCTGTGCAAGCCTAACCTTGACCGTGTGGCATTAACCTTCACACTAAAACAGGGTTTTTTGATCTCACAGATTACAATGACATCTCTCCCCATAGGAATACATTGCCTGCACCCCTAAATTCAACGCTGAAGCCTATGTGGGTTATGAATGCCGTATGAACCTGTCTTCGGTGACAGTCCAATCAGGCCACTATGAGGTCTACCTGTGTTGATTCTAAGCTTCCTGGACCAACCGGAAGTGGTTAAAATCACCCTAAAAGTGTATATTCCATACCCTGCCTTGCAGTTTGATAGACATAGTGCATTCAACCCTGTGTAAATCAGTCAGTTCTGAACGTAAAGACTTAAACTCAGGATTCTGTAAAAGCATACCCCAATGAGGATATGTGTTGACTTATAGCTTCCTGTGCCAACCGGAAGTGCCATATTGGTGTCTGTTTCGAAGGGTTAAAAAAGTCAGATCTGTCCAAAACTTCATATGTGTGATTAGGCAACCCCCATGAACTGTAAATCAGTCATTTTTCCCATAAATTTCAAAGGAAAACTAAATCACACTAACACACAACTTGGAAGGAGGGACGTATTGGGGTGCGTAGAGACAGTCAGTGGCTGCAATAGTTAGCTTTGTTCGAGCTAAAAAAGAACCGTCAGACCTAGAGTTCCGAAACTTTAGAAACCTGTTCTAGACCTCCGGTCGATAGTGCGTGGTGAGTTAGGTGGCTCTAGAAGGTTCTCGGACCGAGGAACAGCCTCGTACATTTGCAATGACTTCAATTCATTTTGACCATTACGAAAATGACGACATTTAGAAAAGTCTCAGAGACGCAAGGCTAGGTGCAGTGAAACCGGCTCGGCCCATAGAGACGGACCCCAACGTTTCTGTCCGATAGCTCATTCAAGGACCCCGTAGCAAGGCATGTAAAAAAGTGGATTTTCAGCACCAATTAGGGTTTTGGCTCGGGCACCGAAGGACCTATCGAGCCGAAACTCGGGATTCGGGGTCGCCTCACATGGGCCTACACATAATGTCCGAACTGGACCCGCAGCTAGAACGTAACTATGTGTTTTACGTTTTATTATGTTTTAAACTGAAGGCGCTGTGAATTATGGGCCTGCTCTGACATATGTGATAGTAGGCTTCTAAATGAGTTGGAAAAAGTGGGTTTGGTGTCAATTGGTATCAGTTTGGTGTCATAATGACATCTAATTGACTGATGGACACTGACTTGCTAGTTGACTTTTGTACATTTGCAATGTGTTTTAAACGGAGAGGGACCATCACCAAAAGGCATTCTGAAATCAACACAAAAAATGGCATCACCCATAGTCTCCAGACTGTGCCGACTTCAACGAGATATCCCGCTTGACCGTAGCTCGCTCGGTCTAAGCGCAGCGACCATTAGAAAAGTAGGCCCAAAATGAAAGCCTGCCCCACAACGTCATTTTGATTTTGGGTGACAGTGAGAGAACCGTTAGGGTGAGAAGAACAATTCCACCACAGGAATGTTCCTAGGTCATCCCGATCTGTGCAAGCCTAACCTTGACCGTGTGGCATTAACCCTTCACACTAAAACAGGGTTTTTTGATCTCACAGATTACAATGACATCTCTCCCCATAGGAATACATTGCCTGCACCCCTAAATTCAACCTGAAGCCTATGTGGGTTATGAATGCCGTATGAACCTGTCTTCGGTGACAGTCCAATCAGGCCACTATGAGGTCTACCTGTGTTGATTCTAAGCTTCCTGGACCAACCGGAAGTGGTTAAATCACCCTAAAAGTGTATATCCATACCCTGCCTTGCAGTTTGATAGACATAGTGCATTCAACCCTGTGTAAATCAGTCAGTTCTGAACGTAAAGACTTAAAACTCAGGATTCTGTAAAAGCATACCCCAATGAGGATATGTGTTGACTTATAGCTTCCTGTGCCAACCGGAAGTGCCATAATTGGTGTCTCAGGGCTGTTCGAAGGGTTTAAAAAGTCAGATCTGTCCAAAACTTCATATGTGTGATTAGGCAACCCCCATGAACTGTAAATCAGTCATTTTTCCCATAAAATTTCAAAGGAAAACTAAATCACACTAACACACAACTTGGAAGGAGGGACGTATTGGGGTGCGTAGAGACAGTCAGTGGCTGCAATAGTTAGCTTTGTTCGAGCTAAAAAAGAACCGTCAGACCTAGAGTTCCGAAACTTTAGAAACCTGTTCTAGACCTCCGGTCGATAGTGCGTGGTGAGTTAGGTGGCTCTAGAAGGTTCTCGGACCGAGGAACAGCCTCGTACATTTGCAATGACTTCAATTCATTTTGACCATTACGAAAATGACGACATTTAGAAAAGTCTCAGAGGACACAAGGCTAGGTGCAGTGAAACCGGCTCGGCCCATAGAGACGGACCCCAACGTTTTCTGTCCGATAGCTCATTCAAGGACCCGTAGCAAGGCATGTAAAAAAGTGGATTTTCAGCACCAATTAGGGTTTTGCTCGGGCACCGAAGGACCTATCGAGCCGAAACTCGGGATTCGGGGTCGCCTCACATAGGCCTACACATAATGTCCGAACTGGACCCGCAGCTAGAACGTAACTATGTGTTTTACGTTTTATTATGTTTTAAACTGAAGGCGCTGTGAATTATGGGCCTGCTCTGACATATGTGATAGTAGGCTTCTAAATGAGTTGGAAAAAGTGGGTTTGGTGTCAATTGGTATCAGTTTGGTGTCATAATGACATCTAATTGACTGATGGACACTGACTTGCTAGTTGACTTTTGTACATTTGCAATGTGTTTAAACGGAGAGGGACCATCACCAAAATGGCATTCTGAAATCAACACAAGAAATGGCATCACCATAGTCTCCAGACTGTGCCGACTTCAACGAGATATCCCGCTTGACCGTAGCTCGCTCGGTCTAAGCGCAGCGACCATTAGAAAAGTAGGCCCAAAATGAAGCCTGCCCCACAACGTCATTTGATTTTGGGTGACAGTGAGAGAACCGTTAGGGTGAGAAGAAAAATTCCACCACAGGAATGTTCCTAAGGTCCTCCCGATCTGTGCAAGCCTAACCTTGACCGTGTGGCATTAACCCTTCACACTAAAACAGGGTTTTTTGATCTCACAGATTACAATGACATCTCTCCCCATAGGAATACATTGCCTGCACCCCTAAATTCAACCTGAAGCCTATGTGGGTTATGAATGCCGTATGAACCTGTCTTCGGTGACAGTCCAATCAGGCACTATGAGGTCTACCTGTGTTGATTCTAAGCTTCCTGGACCACCCGGAAGTGGTTAAAATCACCCTAAAAGTGTATATCCATACCCTGCCTTGCAGTTTGATAGACATAGTGCATTCAACCCTGTGTAAATCAGTCAGTTCTGAACGTAAAGACTTAAAACTCAGGATTCTGTAAAAGCATACCCCAATGAGGATATGTGTTGACTTATAGCTTCCTGTGCCAACCGGAAGTGCCATAATTGGTGTCTGTTTCGAAGGGTTTAAAAAAGTCAGATCTGTCCAAAACTTCATATGTGTGATTAGGCAACCCCCATGAACTGTAAATCAGTCATTTTTCCCATAAAATTTCAAAGGAAAACTAAATCACACTAACACACAACTTGGAAGGAGGGACGTATTGGGGTGCGTAGAGACAGTCAGTGGCTGCAATAGTTAGCTTTGTTCGAGCTAAAAAAGAACCGTCAGACCTTAGAGTTCCGAAACTTTAGAAACCTGTTCTAGACCTCCGGTCGATAGTGCGTGGTGAGTTAGGTGGCTCTAGAAGGTTCTCGGACCGAGGAAACAGCCTCGTACATTTGCAATGACTTCAATTCATTTTGACCATTACGAAAATGACGACATTTAGAAAAGTCTCAGAGACACAAGGCTAGGTGCAGTGAAACCGGCTCGGCCCATAGAGACGGACCCCAACGTTTCTGTCCGATAGCTCATTCAAGGACCCGTAGCAAGGCATGTAAAAAAGTGGATTTTCAGCACCAATTAGGGTTTTGCTCGGGCACCGAAGGACCTATCGAGCCGAAACTCGGGATTCGGGGTCGCCTCACATAGGCCTACACATAATGTCCGAACTGGACCCGCAGCTAGAACGTAACTATGTGTTTTACGTTTTATTATGTTTTAAACTGAAGGCGCTGTGAATTATGGGCCTGCTCTGACATATGTGATAGTAGGCTTCTAAATGAGTTGGAAAAAGTGGGTTTGGTGTCAATTGGTATCAGTTTGGTGTCATAATGACATCTAATTGACTGATGGACACTGACTTGCTAGTTGACTTTTGTACATTTGCAATGTGTTTAAACGGAGAGGGACCATCACCAAAATGGCATTCTGAAATCAACACAAAAATGGCATCACCATAGTCTCCAGACTGTGCCGACTTCAACGAGATATCCCGCTTGACCGTAGCTCGCTCGGTCTAAGCGCAGCGACCATTAGAAAAGTAGGCCCAAAATGAAGCCTGCCCCACAACGTCATTTGATTTTGGGTGACAGTGAGAGAACCGTTAGGGTGAGAAGAAAAATTCCACCACAGGAATGTTCCTAAGGTCATCCCGATCTGTGCAAGCCTAACCTTGACCGTGTGGCATTAACCCTTCACACTAAAACAGGGTTTTTTTGATCGCACAGATTACAATGACATCTCTCCCCATAGGAATACATTGCCTGCACCCCTAAATTCAACCTGAAGCCTATGTGGGTTATGAATGCCGTATGAACCTGTCTTCGGTGACAGTCCAATCAGGCCACTATGAGGTCTACCTGTGTTGATTCTAAGCTTCCTGGACCAACCGGAAGTGGTTAAAATCACCCTAAAAGTGTATATCCATACCCTGCCTTGCAGTTTGATAGACATAGTGCATTCAACCCTGTGTAAATCAGTCAGTTCTGAACGTAAAGACTTAAAACTCAGGATTCTGTAAAAGCATACCCCAATGAGGATATGTGTTGACTTATAGCTTCCTGTGCCAACCGGAAGTGCCATAATTGGTGTCTGTTTCGAAGGGTTAAAAAAGTCAGATCTGTCCAAAACTTCATATGTGTGATTAGGCAACCCCCATGAACTGTAAATCAGTCATTTTTCCCATAAAATTTCAAAGGAAAACTAAATCACACTAACACACAACTTGGAAGGAGGGACGTATTGGGGTGCGTAGAGACAGTCAGTGGCTGCAATAGTTAGCTTTGTTCGAGCTAAAAAGAACCGTCAGACCTAGAGTTCCGAAACTTTAGAAACCTGTTCTAGACCTCCGGTCGATAGTGCGTGGTGAGTTAGGTGGCTCTAGAAGGTTCTCGGACCGAGGAACAGCCTCGTACATTTGCAATGACTTCAATTCATTTTGACCATTACGAAAATGACGACATTTAGAAAAGTCTCAGAGACGCAAGGCTAGGTGCAGTGAAACCGGCTCGGCCCATAGAGACGGACCCCAACGTTTCTGTCCGATAGCTCATTCAAGGACCCCGTAGCAAGGCATGTAAAAAAGTGGATTTTCAGCACCAATTAGGGTTTTGCTCGGGCACCGAAGGACCTATCGAGCCGAAACTCGGGATTTCGGGGTCGCCTCACATGGGCCTACACATAATGTCCGAACTGGACCCGCAGCTAGAACGTAACTATGTGTTTTACGTTTTATTATGTTTTAAACTGAAGGCGCTGTGAATTATGGGCCTGCTCTGACATATGTGATAGTAGGCTTCTAAATGAGTTGGAAAAAGTGGGTTTGGTGTCAATTGGTATCAGTTTGGTGTCATAATGACATCTAATTGACTGATGGACACTGACTTGCTAGTTGACTTTTGTACATTTGCAATGTGTTTAAACGGAGAGGGACCATCGCCAAAATGGCATTCTGAAATCAACACAAAAAATGGCATCACCATAGTCTCCAGACTGTGCCGACTTCAACGAGATATCCCGCTTGACCGTAGCTCGCTCGGTCTAAGCGCAGCGACCATTAGAAAAGTAGGCCCAAAATGAAGCCTGCCCCACAACGTCATTTGATTTTGGGTGACAGTGAGAGAACCGTTAGGGTGAGAAGAAAAATTCCACCACAGGAATGTTCCTAAGGTCCTCCCGATCTGTGCAAGCCTAACCTTGACCGTGTGGCATTAACCCTTCACACTAAAACAGGGTTTTTTGATCGCACAGATTACAATGACATCTCTCCCCATAGGAATACATTGCCTGCACCCCTAAATTCAACCTGAAGCCTATGTGGGTTATGAATGCCGTATGAACCTGTCTTCGGTGACAGTCCAATCAGGCCACTATGAGGTCTACCTGTGTTGATTCTAAGCTTCCTGGACCAACCGGAAGTGGTTAAAATCACCCTAAAAGTGTATATCCATACCCTGCCTTGCAGTTTGATAGACATAGTGCATTCAACCCTGTGTAAATCAGTCAGTTCTGAACGTAAAGACTTAAAACTCAGGATTCTGTAAAAGCATACCCCAATGAGGATATGTGTTGACTTATAGCTTCCTGTGCCAACCGGAAGTGCCATAATTGGTGTCTGTTTCGAAGGGTTAAAAAAGTCAGATCTGTCCAAAACTTCATATGTGTGATTAGGCAACCCCCATGAACTGTAAATCAGTCATTTTTCCCATAAAATTTCAAAGGAAAACTAAATCACACTAACACACAACTTGGAAGGAGGGACGTATTGGGGTGCGTAGAGACAGTCAGTGGCTGCAATAGTTAGCTTTGTTCGAGCTAAAAAGAACCGTCAGACCTAGAGTTCCGAAACTTTAGAAACCTGTTCTAGACCTCCGGTCGATAGTGCGTGGTGAGTTAGGTGGCTCTAGAAGGTTCTCGGACCGAGGAACAGCCTCGTACATTTGCAATGACTTCAATTCATTTTGACCATTACGAAAATGACGACATTTAGAAAAGTCTCAGAGACGCAAGGCTAGGTGCAGTGAAACCGGCTCGGCCCATAGAGACGGACCCCAACGTTTCTGTCCGATAGCTCATTCAAGGACCCCGTAGCAAGGCATGTAAAAAGTGGATTTTCAGCACCAATTAGGGTTTTGCTCGGGCACCGAAGGACCTATCGAGCCGAAACTCGGGATTCGGGGTCGCCTCACATGGCCTACACATAATGTCCGAACTGGACCCGCAGCTAGAACGTAACTATGTGTTTTACGTTTTATTATGTTTTAAACTGAAGGCGCTGTGAATTATGGGCCCTGCTCTGACATATGTGATAGTAGGCTTCTAAATGAGTTGGAAAAAGTGGGTTTGGTGTCAATTGGTATCAGTTTGGTGTCATAATGACATCTAATTGACTGATGGACACTGACTTGCTAGTTGACTTTTGTACATTTGCAATGTGTTTAAACGGAGAGGGACCATCGCCAAAATGGCATTCTGAAATCAACACAAAAAATGGCATCACCATAGTCTCCAGACTGTGCCGACTTCAACGAGATATCCCGCTTGACCGTAGCTCGCTCGGTCTAAGCGCAGCGACCATTAGAAAAGTAGGCCCAAAATGAAGCCTGCCCCACAACGTCATTTGATTTTGGGTGACAGTGAGAGAACCGTTAGGGTGAGAAGAAAAATTCCACCACAGGAATGTTCCTAAGGTCCTCCCGATCTGTGCAAGCCTAACCTTGACCGTGTGGCATTAACCCTTCACACTAAAACAGGGTTTTTTGATCGCACAGATTACAATGACATCTCTCCCCATAGGAATACATTGCCTGCACCCCTAAATTCAACCTGAAGCCTATGTGGGTTATGAATGCCGTATGAACCTGTCTTCGGTGACAGTCCAATCAGGCCACTATGAGGTCTACCTGTGTTGATTCTAAGCTTCCTGGACCAACCGGAAGTGGTTAAAATCACCCTAAAAGTGTATATCCATACCCTGCCTTGCAGTTTGATAGACATAGTGCATTCAACCCTGTGTAAATCAGTCAGTTCTGAACGTAAAGACTTAAAACTCAGGATTCTGTAAAAGCATACCCCAATGAGGATATGTGTTGACTTATAGCTTCCTGTGCCAACCGGAAGTGCCATAATTGGTGTCTCAGGGGCTGTTTCGAAGGGTTAAAAAAGTCAGATCTGTCCAAAACTTCATATGTGTGATTAGGCAACCCCCATGAACTGTAAATCAGTCATTTTTCCCATAAAATTTCAAAGGAAAACTAAATCACACTAACACACAACTTGGAAGGAGGGACGTATTGGGGTGCGTAGAGACAGTCAGTGGCTGCAATAGTTAGCTTTGTTCGAGCTAAAAAAGAACCGTCAGACCTAGAGTTCCGAAACTTTAGAAACCTGTTCTAGACCTCCGGTCGATAGTGCGTGGTGAGTTAGGTGGCTCTAGAAGGTTCTCGGACCGAGGAACAGCCTCGTACATTTGCAATGACTTCAATTCATTTTGACCATTACGAAAATGACGACATTTAGAAAAGTCTCAGAGACACAAGGCTAGGTGCAGTGAAACCGGCTCGGCCCATAGAGACGGACCCCAACGTTTCTGTCCGATAGCTCATTCAAGGACCCCGTAGCAAGGCATGTAAAAAAGTGGATTTTCAGCACCAATTAGGGTTTTGCTCGGGCACCGAAGGACCTATCGAGCCGAAACTCGGGATTCGGGGTCGCCTCACATAGGCCTACACATAATGTCCGAACTGGACCCGCAGCTAGAACGTAACTATGTGTTTTACGTTTTATTATGTTTTAAACTGAAGGCGCTGTGAATTATGGGCCTGCTCTGACATATGTGATAGTAGGCTTCTAAATGAGTTGGAAAAAGTGGGTTTGGTGTCAATTGGTATCAGTTTGGTGTCATAATGACATCTAATTGACTGATGGACACTGACTTGCTAGTTGACTTTTGTACATTTGCAATGTGTTTAAACGGAGAGGGACCATCAGCCAAAATGGCATTCTGAAATCAACACAAAAAATGGCATCACCATAGTCTCCAGACTGTGCCGACTTCAACGAGATATCCCGCTTGACCGTAGCTCGCTCGGTCTAAGCGCAGCGACCATTAGAAAAGTAGGCCCAAAATGAAGCCTGCCCCACAACGTCATTTGATTTTGGGTGACAGTGAGAGAACCGTTAGGGTGAGAAGAAAAATTCCACCACAGGAATGTTCCTAAGGTCCTCCCGATCTGTGCAAGCCTAACCTTGACCGTGTGGCATTAACCCTTCACACTAAAACAGGGTTTTTTGATCTCACAGATTACAATGACATCTCTCCCCATAGGAATACATTGCCTGCACCCCTAAATTCAACCTGAAGCCTATGTGGGTTATGAATGCCGTATGAACCTGTCTTCGGTGACAGTCCAATCAGGCCACTATGAGGTCTACCTGTGTTGATTCTAAGCTTCCTGGACCAACCGGAAGTGGTTTAAAATCACCCTAAAAGTGTATATCCATACCCTGCCTTGCAGTTTGATAGACATAGTGCATTCAACCCTGTGTAAATCAGTCAGTTCTGAACGTAAAGACTTAAAACTCAGGATTCTGTAAAAGCATACCCCAATGAGGATATGTGTTGACTTATAGCTTCCTGTGCCAACCGGAAGTGCCATAATTGGTGTCTCAGGGGCTGTTTCGAAGGGTTAAAAAAGTCAGATCTGTCCAAAACTTCATATGTGTGATTAGGCAACCCCCATGAACTGTAAATCAGTCATTTTTCCCATAAAATTTCAAAGGAAAACTAAATCACACTAACACACAACTTGGAAGGAGGGACGTATTGGGGTGCGTAGAGACAGTCAGTGGCTGCAATAGTTAGCTTTGTTCGAGCTAAAAAAGAACCGTCAGACCTAGAGTTCCGAAACTTTAGAAACCTGTTCTAGACCTCCGGTCGATAGTGCGTGGTGAGTTAGGTGGCTCTAGAAGGTTCTCGGACCGAGGAACAGCCTCGTACATTTGCAATGACTTCAATTCATTTTGACCATTACGAAAATGACGACATTTAGAAAAGTCTCAGAGACACAAGGCTAGGTGCAGTGAAACCGGCTCGGCCCATAGAGACGGACCCCAACGTTTCTGTCCGATAGCTCATTCAAGGACCCCGTAGCAAGGCATGTAAAAAAGTGGATTTTCAGCACCAATTAGGGTTTTGCTCGGGCACCGAAGGACCTATCGAGCCGAAACTCGGGATTCGGGGTCGCCTCACATAGGCCTACACATAATGTCCGAACTGGACCCGCAGCTAGAACGTAACTATGTGTTTTACGTTTTATTATGTTTTAAACTGAAGGCGCTGTGAATTATGGGCCTGCTCTGACATATGTGATAGTAGGCTTCTAAATGAGTTGGAAAAAGTGGGTTTGGTGTCAATTGGTATCAGTTTGGTGTCATAATGACATCTAATTGACTGATGGACACTGACTTGCTAGTTGACTTTTGTACATTTGCAATGTGTTTAAACGGAGAGGGACCATCAGCCAAAATGGCATTCTGAAATCAACACAAAAAATGGCATCACCATAGTCTCCAGACTGTGCCGACTTCAACGAGATATCCCGCTTGACCGTAGCTCGCTCGGTCTAAGCGCAGCGACCATTAGAAAAGTAGGCCCAAAATGAAGCCTGCCCCACAACGTCATTTGATTTTGGGTGACAGTGAGAGAACCGTTAGGGTGAGAAGAAAAATTCCACCACAGGAATGTTCCTAAGGTCCTCCCGATCTGTGCAAGCCTAACCTTGACCGTGTGGCATTAACCCTTCACACTAAAACAGGGTTTTTTGATCGCACAGATTACAATGACATCTCTCCCCATAGGAATACATTGCCTGCACCCCTAAATTCAACCTGAAGCCTATGTGGGTTATGAATGCCGTATGAACCTGTCTTCGGTGACAGTCCAATCAGGCCACTATGAGGTCTACCTGTGTTGATTCTAAGCTTCCTGGACCAACCGGAAGTGGTTAAAATCACCCTAAAAGTGTATATCCATACCCTGCCTTGCAGTTTGATAGACATAGTGCATTCAACCCTGTGTAAATCAGTCAGTTCTGAACGTAAAGACTTAAAACTCAGGATTCTGTAAAAGCATACCCCAATGAGGATATGTGTTGACTTATAGCTTCCTGTGCCAACCGGAAGTGCCATAATTGGTGTCTCAGGGGCTGTTTCGAAGGGTTAAAAAAGTCAGATCTGTCCAAAACTTCATATGTGTGATTAGGCAACCCCCCATGAACTGTAAATCAGTCATTTTTCCCATAAAATTTCAAAGGAAAACTAAATCACACTAACACACAACTTGGAAGGAGGGACGTATTGGGGTGCGTAGAGACAGTCAGTGGCTGCAATAGTTAGCTTTGTTCGAGCTAAAAAAGAACCGTCAGACCTAGAGTTCCGAAACTTTAGAAACCTGTTCTAGACCTCCGGTCGATAGTGCGTGGTGAGTTAGGTGGCTCTAGAAGGTTCTCGGACCGAGGAACAGCCTCGTACATTTGCAATGACTTCAATTCATTTTGACCATTACGAAAATGACGACATTTAGAAAAGTCTCAGAGACGCAAGGCTAGGTGCAGTGAAACCGGCTCGGCCCATAGAGACGGACCCCAACGTTTCTGTCCGATAGCTCATTCAAGGACCCCGTAGCAAGGCATGTAAAAAAGTGGATTTTCAGCACCAATTAGGGTTTTGCTCGGGCACCGAAGGACCTATCGAGCCGAAACTCGGGATTCGGGGTCGCCTCACATAGGCCTACACATAATGTCCGAACTGGACCCGCAGCTAGAACGTAACTATGTGTTTTACGTTTTATTATGTTTTAAACTGAAGGCGCTGTGAATTATGGGCCTGCTCTGACATATGTGATAGTAGGCTTCTAAATGAGTTGGAAAAAGTGGGTTTGGTGTCAATTGGTATCAGTTTGGTGTCATAATGACATCTAATTGACTGATGGACACTGACTTGCTAGTTGACTTTTGTACATTTGCAATGTGTTTAAACGGAGAGGGACCATCACCAAAATGGCATTCTGAAATCAACACAAAAAATGGCATCACCATAGTCTCCAGACTGTGCCGACTTCAACGAGATATCCCGCTTGACCGTAGCTCGCTCGGTCTAAGCGCAGCGACCATTAGAAAAGTAGGCCCAAAATGAAGCCTGCCCCACAACGTCATTTGATTTTGGGTGACAGTGAGAGAACCGTTAGGGTGAGAAGAAAAATTCCACCACAGGAATGTTCCTAAGGTCCTCCCGATCTGTGCAAGCCTAACCTTGACCGTGTGGCATTAACCCTTCACACTAAAACAGGGTTTTTTGATCGCACAGATTACAATGACATCTCTCCCCATAGGAATACATTGCCTGCACCCCTAAATTCAACCTGAAGCCTATGTGGGTTATGAATGCCGTATGAACCTGTCTTCGGTGACAGTCCAATCAGGCCACTATGAGGTCTACCTGTGTTGATTCTAAGCTTCCTGGACCAACCGGAAGTGGTTAAAATCACCCTAAAAGTGTATATCCATACCCTGCCTTGCAGTTTGATAGACATAGTGCATTCAACCCTGTGTAAATCAGTCAGTTCTGAACGTAAAGACTTAAAACTCAGGATTCTGTAAAAGCATACCCCAATGAGGATATGTGTTGACTTATAGCTTCCTGTGCCAACCGGAAGTGCCATAATTGGTGTCTGTTTCGAAGGGTTAAAAAAGTCAGATCTGTCCAAAACTTCATATGTGTGATTAGGCAACCCCCATGAACTGTAAATCAGTCATTTTTCCCATAAAATTTCAAAGGAAAACTAAATCACACTAACACACAACTTGGAAGGAGGGACGTATTGGGGTGCGTAGAGACAGTCAGTGGCTGCAATAGTTAGCTTTGTTCGAGCTAAAAAAGAACCGTCAGACCTAGAGTTCCGAAACTTTAGAAACCTGTTCTAGACCTCCGGTCGATAGTGCGTGGTGAGTTAGGTGGCTCTAGAAGGTTCTCGGACCGAGGAACAGCCTCGTACATTTGCAATGACTTCAATTCATTTTGACCATTACGAAAATGACGACATTTAGAAAAGTCTCAGAGACACAAGGCTAGGTGCAGTGAAACCGGCTCGGCCCATAGAGACGGACCCCAACGTTTCTGTCCGATAGCTCATTCAAGGACCCCGTAGCAAGGCATGTAAAAAAGTGGATTTTCAGCACCAATTAGGGTTTTGCTCGGGCACCGAAGGACCTATCGAGCCGAAACTCCGGGATTCGGGGTCGCCTCACATGGGCCTACACATAATGTCCGAACTGGACCCGCAGCTAGAACGTAACTATGTGTTTTACGTTTTATTATGTTTTAAAACTGAAGGCGCTGTGAATTATGGGCCTGCTCTGACATATGTGATAGTAGGCTTCTAAATGAGTTGGAAAAAGTGGGTTTGGTGTCAATTGGTATCAGTTTGGTGTCATAATGACATCTAATTGACTGATGGACACTGACTTGCTAGTTGACTTTTGTACATTTGCAATGTGTTTAAACGGAGAGGGACCATCACCAAAATGGCATTCTGAAATCAACACAAAAAATGGCATCACCATAGTCTCCAGACTGTGCCGACTTCAACGAGATATCCCGCTTGACCGTAGCTCGCTCGGTCTAAGCGCAGCGACCATTAGAAAAGTAGGCCCAAAATGAAGCCTGCCCCACAACGTCATTTGATTTTGGGTGACAGTGAGAGAACCGTTAGGGTGAGAAGAAAAATTCCACCACAGGAATGTTCCTAAGGTCCTCCCGATCTGTGCAAGCCTAACCTTGACCGTGTGGCATTAACCCTTCACACTAAAACAGGGTTTTTTGATCTCACAGATTACAATGACATCTCTCCCCATAGGAATACATTGCCTGCACCCCTAAATTCAACCTGAAGCCTATGTGGGTTATGAATGCCGTATGAACCTGTCTTCGGTGACAGTCCAATCAGGCCACTATGAGGTCTACCTGTGTTGATTCTAAGCTTCCTGGACCAACCGGAAGTGGTTAAAATCACCCTAAAAGTGTATATCCATACCCTGCCTTGCAGTTTGATAGACATAGTGCATTCAACCCTGTGTAAATCAGTCAGTTCTGAACGTAAAGACTTAAAACTCAGGATTCTGTAAAAGCATACCCCAATGAGGATATGTGTTGACTTATAGCTTCCTGTGCCAACCGGAAGTGCCATAATTGGTGTCTCAGGGGCTGTTTCGAAGGGTTAAAAAGTCAGATCTGTCCAAAACTTCATATGTGTGATTAGGCAACCCCCATGAACTGTAAATCAGTCATTTTTCCCATAAAATTTCAAAGGAAAACTAAATCACACTAACACACAACTTGGAAGGAGGGACGTATTGGGGTGCGTAGAGACAGTCAGTGGCTGCAATAGTTAGCTTTGTTCGAGCTAAAAAAGAACCGTCAGACCTAGAGTTCCGAAACTTTAGAAACCTGTTCTAGACCTCCGGTCGATAGTGCGTGGTGAGTTAGGTGGCTCTAGAAGGTTCTCGGACCGAGGAACAGCCTCGTACATTTGCAATGACTTCAATTCATTTTGACCATTACGAAAATGACGACATTTAGAAAAGTCTCAGAGACACAAGGCTAGGTGCAGTGAAACCGGCTCGGCCCATAGAGACGGACCCCAACGTTTCTGTCCGATAGCTCATTCAAGGACCCCGTAGCAAGGCATGTAAAAAAGTGGATTTTCAGCACCAATTAGGGTTTTGCTCGGGCACCGAAGGACCTATCGAGCCGAAACTCGGGATTCGGGGTCGCCTCACATAGGGCCTACACATAATGTCCGAACTGGACCCCGCAGCTAGAACGTAACTATGTGTTTTACGTTTTATTATGTTTTAAACTGAAGGCGCTGTGAATTATGGCCTGCTCTGACATATGTGATAGTAGGCTTCTAAATGAGTTGGAAAAAGTGGGTTTGGTGTCAATTGGTATCAGTTTGGTGTCATAATGACATCTAATTGACTGATGGACACTGACTTGCTAGTTGACTTTTGTACATTTGCAATGTGTTTAAACGGAGAGGGACCATCACCAAAATGGCATTCTGAAATCAACACAAAAAATGGCATCACCATAGTCTCCAGACTGTGCCGACTTCAACGAGATATCCCGCTTGACCGTAGCTCGCTCGGTCTAAGCGCAGCGACCATTAGAAAAGTAGGCCCAAAATGAAGCCTGCCCCACAACGTCATTTGATTTTGGGTGACAGTGAGAGAACCGTTAGGGTGAGAAGAAAAATTCCACCACAGGAATGTTCCTAAGGTCCTCCCGATCTGTGCAAGCCTAACCTTGACCGTGTGGCATTAACCCTTCACACTAAAACAGGGTTTTTTGATCGCACAGATTACAATGACATCTCTCCCCATAGGAATACATTGCCTGCACCCCTAAATTCAACCTGAAGCCTATGTGGGTTATGAATGCCGTATGAACCTGTCTTCGGTGACAGTCCAATCAGGCCACTATGAGGTCTACCTGTGTTGATTCTAAGCTTCCTGGACCAACCGGAAGTGGTTAAAATCACCCTAAAAGTGTATATCCATACCCTGCCTTGCAGTTTGATAGACATAGTGCATTCAACCCTGTGTAAATCAGTCAGTTCTGAACGTAAAGACTTAAACTCAGGATTCTGTAAAAGCATACCCCAATGAGGATATGTGTTGACTTATAGCTTCCTGTGCCAACCGGAAGTGCCATAATTGGTGTCTCAGGGGCTGTTCGAAGGGTTAAAAAAGTCAGATCTGTCCAAAACTTCATATGTGTGATTAGGCAACCCCCATGAACTGTAAATCAGTCATTTTTCCCATAAAATTTCAAAGGAAAACTAAATCACACTAACACACAACTTGGAAGGAGGGACGTATTGGGGTGCGTAGAGACAGTCAGTGGCTGCAATAGTTAGCTTTGTTCGAGCTAAAAAAGAACCGTCAGACCTAGAGTTCCGAAACTTTAGAAACCTGTTCTAGACCTCCGGTCGATAGTGCGTGGTGAGTTAGGTGGCTCTAGAAGGTTCTCGGACCGAGGAACAGCCTCGTACATTTGCAATGACTTCAATTCATTTTGACCATTACGAAAATGACGACATTTAGAAAAGTCTCAGAGACGCAAGGCTAGGTGCAGTGAAACCGGCTCGGCCCATAGAGACGGACCCCAACGTTTCTGTCCGATAGCTCATTCAAGGACCCCGTAGCAAGGCATGTAAAAAAGTGGATTTTCAGCACCAATTAGGGTTTTGCTCGGGCACCGAAGGACCTATCGAGCCGAAACTCGGGATTCGGGGTCGCCTCACATAGGCCTACACATAATGTCCGAACTGGACCCGCAGCTAGAACGTAACTATGTGTTTTACGTTTTATTATGTTTTAAACTGAAGGCGCTGTGAATTATGGGCCTGCTCTGACATATGTGATAGTAGGCTTCTAAATGAGTTGGAAAAAGTGGGTTTGGTGTCAATTGGTATCAGTTTGGTGTCATAATGACATCTAATTGACTGATGGACACTGACTTGCTAGTTGACTTTTGTACATTTGCAATGTGTTTAAACGGAGAGGGACCATCGCCAAAATGGCATTCTGAAATCAACACAAAAAATGGCATCACCATAGTCTCCAGACTGTGCCGACTTCAACGAGATATCCCGCTTGACCGTAGCTCGCTCGGTCCTAAGCGCAGCGACCATTAGAAAAGTAGGCCCAAAATGAAGCCTGCCCCACAACGTCATTTGATTTTGGGTGACAGTGAGAGAACCGTTAGGGTGAGAAGAAAAATTCCACCACAGGAATGTTCCTAAGGTCCTCCCGATCTGTGCAAGCCTAACCTTGACCGTGTGGCATTAACCCTTCACACTAAAACAGGGTTTTTTGATCGCACAGATTACAATGACATCTCTCCCCATAGGAATACATTGCCTGCACCCCTAAATTCAACCTGAAGCCTATGTGGGTTATGAATGCCGTATGAACCTGTCTTCGGTGACAGTCCAATCAGGCCACTATGAGGTCTACCTGTGTTGATTCTAAGCTTCCTGGACCAACCGGAAGTGGTTAAAATCACCCTAAAAGTGTATATCCATACCCTGCCTTGCAGTTTGATAGACATAGTGCATTCAACCCTGTGTAAATCAGTCAGTTCTGAACGTAAAGACTTAAAACTCAGGATTCTGTAAAAGCATACCCCAATGAGGATATGTGTTGACTTATAGCTTCCTGTGCCAACCGGAAGTGCCATAATTGGTGTCTGTTTCGAAGGGTTAAAAAAGTCAGATCTGTCCAAAACTTCATATGTGTGATTAGGCAACCCCCATGAACTGTAAATCAGTCATTTTTCCCATAAAATTTCAAAGGAAAACTAAATCACACTAACACACAACTTGGAAGGAGGGACGTATTGGGGTGCGTAGAGACAGTCAGTGGCTGCAATAGTTAGCTTTGTTCGAGCTAAAAAAGAACCGTCAGACCTAGAGTTCCGAAACTTTAGAAACCTGTTCTAGACCTCCGGTCGATAGTGCGTGGTGAGTTAGGTGGCTCTAGAAGGTTCTCGGACCGAGGAACAGCCTCGTACATTTGCAATGACTTCAATTCATTTTGACCATTACGAAAATGACGACATTTAGAAAAGTCTCAGAGACACAAGGCTAGGTGCAGTGAAACCGGCTCGGCCCATAGAGACGGACCCCAACGTTTCTGTCCGATAGCTCATTCAAGGACCCCGTAGCAAGGCATGTAAAAAAGTGGATTTTCAGCACCAATTAGGGTTTTGCTCGGGCACCGAAGGACCTATCGAGCCGAAACTCGGGATTCGGGGTCGCCTCACATAGGCCTACACATAATGTCCGAACTGGACCCGCAGCTAGAACGTAACTATGTGTTTTACGTTTTATTATGTTTTAAACTGAAGGCGCTGTGAATTATGGGCCTGCTCTGACATATGTGATAGTAGGCTTCTAAATGAGTTGGAAAAAGTGGGTTTGGTGTCAATTGGTATCAGTTTGGTGTCATAATGACATCTAATTGACTGATGGACACTGACTTGCTAGTTGACTTTTGTACATTTGCAATGTGTTTAAACGGAGAGGGACCATCACCAAAATGGCATTCTGAAATCAACACAAGAAATGGCATCACCATAGTCTCCAGACTGTGCCGACTTCAACGAGATATCCCGCTTGACCGTAGCTCGCTCGGTCTAAGCGCAGCGACCATTAGAAAAGTAGGCCCAAAATGAAGCCTGCCCCACAACGTCATTTGATTTTGGGTGACAGTGAGAGAACCGTTAGGGTGAGAAGAAAAATTCCACCACAGGAATGTTCCTAAGGTCCTCCCGATCTGTGCAAGCCTAACCTTGACCGTGTGGCATTAACCCTTCACACTAAAACAGGGTTTTTTGATCTCACAGATTACAATGACATCTCTCCCCATAGGAATACATTGCCTGCACCCCTAAATTCAACCTGAAGCCTATGTGGGTTATGAATGCCGTATGAACCTGTCTTCGGTGACAGTCCAATCAGGCCACTATGAGGTCTACCTGTGTTGATTCTAAGCTTCCTGGACCAACCGGAAGTGGTTAAAATCACCCTAAAAGTGTATATCCATACCCTGCCTTGCAGTTTGATAGACATAGTGCATTCAACCCTGTGTAAATCAGTCAGTTCTGAACGTAAAGACTTAAAACTCAGGATTCTGTAAAAGCATACCCCAATGAGGATATGTGTTGACTTATAGCTTCCTGTGCCAACCGGAAGTGCCATAATTGGTGTCTGTTTCGAAGGGTTAAAAAAGTCAGATCTGTCCAAAACTTCATATGTGTGATTAGGCAACCCCCATGAACTGTAAATCAGTCATTTTTCCCATAAAATTTCAAAGGAAAACTAAATCACACTAACACACAACTTGGAAGGAGGGACGTATTGGGGTGCGTAGAGACAGTCAGTGGCTGCAATAGTTAGCTTTGTTCGAGCTAAAAAAGAACCGTCAGACCTAGAGTTCCGAAACTTTAGAAACCTGTTCTAGACCTCCGGTCGATAGTGCGTGGTGAGTTAGGTGGCTCTAGAAGGTTCTCGGACCGAGGAACAGCCTCGTACATTTGCAATGACTTCAATTCATTTTGACCATTACGAAAATGACGACATTTAGAAAAGTCTCAGAGACGCAAGGCTAGGTGCAGTGAAACCGGCTCGGCCCATAGAGACGGACCCCAACGTTTCTGTCCGATAGCTCATTCAAGGACCCCGTAGCAAGGCATGTAAAAAAGTGGATTTTCAGCACCAATTAGGGTTTTGCTCGGGCACCGAAGGACCTATCGAGCCGAAACTCGGGATTCGGGGTCGCCTCACATAGGCCTACACATAATGTCCGAACTGGACCCGCAGCTAGAACGTAACTATGTGTTTTACGTTTTATTATGTTTTAAACTGAAGGCGCTGTGAATTATGGGCCTGCTCTGACATATGTGATAGTAGGCTTCTAAATGAGTTGGAAAAAGTGGGTTTGGTGTCAATTGGTATCAGTTTGGTGTCATAATGACATCTAATTGACTGATGGACACTGACTTGCTAGTTGACTTTTGTACATTTGCAATGTGTTTAAACGGAGAGGGACCATCGCCAAAATGGCATTCTGAAATCAACACAAAAAATGGCATCACCATAGTCTCCAGACTGTGCCGACTTCAACGAGATATCCCGCTTGACCGTAGCTCGCTCGGTCTAAGCGCAGCGACCATTAGAAAAGTAGGCCCAAAATGAAGCCTGCCCCACAACGTCATTTGATTTTGGGTGACAGTGAGAGAACCGTTAGGGTGAGAAGAAAAATTCCACCACAGGAATGTTCCTAAGGTCCTCCCGATCTGTGCAAGCCTAACCTTGACCGTGTGGCATTAACCCTTCACACTAAAACAGGGTTTTTTGATCGCACAGATTACAATGACATCTCTCCCCATAGGAATACATTGCCTGCACCCCTAAATTCAACCTGAAGCCTATGTGGGTTATGAATGCCGTATGAACCTGTCTTCGGTGACAGTCCAATCAGGCCACTATGAGGTCTACCTGTGTTGATTCTAAGCTTCCTGGACCAACCGGAAGTGGTTAAAATCACCCTAAAAGTGTATATCCATACCCTGCCTTGCAGTTTGATAGACATAGTGCATTCAACCCTGTGTAAATCAGTCAGTTCTGAACGTAAAGACTTAAAACTCAGGATTCTGTAAAAGCATACCCCAATGAGGATATGTGTTGACTTATAGCTTCCTGTGCCAACCGGAAGTGCCATAATTGGTGTCTCAGGGGCTGTTTCGAAGGGTTAAAAAAGTCAGATCTGTCCAAAACTTCATATGTGTGATTAGGCAACCCCCATGAACTGTAAATCAGTCATTTTTCCCATAAAATTTCAAAGGAAAACTAAATCACACTAACACACAACTTGGAAGGAGGGACGTATTGGGGTGCGTAGAGACAGTCAGTGGCTGCAATAGTTAGCTTTGTTCGAGCTAAAAAAGAACCGTCAGACCTAGAGTTCCGAAACTTTAGAAACCTGTTCTAGACCTCCGGTCGATAGTGCGTGGTGAGTTAGGTGGCTCTAGAAGGTTCTCGGACCGAGGAACAGCCTCGTACATTTGCAATGACTTCAATTCATTTTGACCATTACGAAAATGACGACATTTAGAAAAGTCTCAGAGACGCAAGGCTAGGTGCAGTGAAACCGGCTCGGCCCATAGAGACGGACCCCAACGTTTCTGTCCGATAGCTCATTCAAGGACCCCGTAGCAAGGCATGTAAAAAAGTGGATTTTCAGCACCAATTAGGGTTTTGCTCGGGCACCGAAGGACCTATCGAGCCGAAACTCGGGATTCGGGGTCGCCTCACATAGGCCTACACATAATGTCCGAACTGGACCCGCAGCTAGAACGTAACTATGTGTTTTACGTTTTATTATGTTTTAAACTGAAGGCGCTGTGAATTATGGGCCTGCTCTGACATATGTGATAGTAGGCTTCTAAATGAGTTGGAAAAAGTGGGTTTGGTGTCAATTGGTATCAGTTTGGTGTCATAATGACATCTAATTGACTGATGGACACTGACTTGCTAGTTGACTTTTGTACATTTGCAATGTGTTTAAACGGAGAGGGACCATCACCAAAATGGCATTCTGAAATCAACACAAAAAATGGCATCACCATAGTCTCCAGACTGTGCCGACTTCAACGAGATATCCCGCTTGACCGTAGCTCGCTCGGTCTAAGCGCAGCGACCATTAGAAAAGTAGGCCCAAAATGAAGCCTGCCCCACAACGTCATTTGATTTTGGGTGACAGTGAGAGAACCGTTAGGGTGAGAAGAAAAATTCCACCACAGGAATGTTCCTAAGGTCCTCCCGATCTGTGCAAGCCTAACCTTGACCGTGTGGCATTAACCCTTCACACTAAAACAGGGTTTTTTGATCGCACAGATTACAATGACATCTCTCCCCATAGGAATACATTGCCTGCACCCCTAAATTCAACCTGAAGCCTATGTGGGTTATGAATGCCGTATGAACCTGTCTTCGGTGACAGTCCAATCAGGCCACTATGAGGTCTACCTGTGTTGATTCTAAGCTTCCTGGACCAACCAGGAAGTGGTTAAAATCACCCTAAAAGTGTATATCCATACCCTGCCTTGCAGTTTGATAGACATAGTGCATTCAACCCTGTGTAAATCAGTCAGTTCTGAACGTAAAGACTTAAAACTCAGGATTCTGTAAAAGCATACCCCAATGAGGATATGTGTTGACTTATAGCTTCCTGTGCCAACCGGAAGTGCCATAATTGGTGTCTCAGGGGCTGTTCGAAGGGTTAAAAAAGTCAGATCTGTCCAAAACTTCATATGTGTGATTAGGCAACCCCCATGAACTGTAAATCAGTCATTTTTCCCATAAAATTTCAAAGGAAAACTAAATCACACTAACACACAACTTGGAAGGAGGGACGTATTGGGGTGCGTAGAGACAGTCAGTGGCTGCAATAGTTAGCTTTGTTCGAGCTAAAAAAGAACCGTCAGACCTAGAGTTCCGAAACTTTAGAAACCTGTTCTAGACCTCCGGTCGATAGTGCGTGGTGAGTTAGGTGGCTCTAGAAGGTTCTCGGACCGAGGAACAGCCTCGTACATTTGCAATGACTTCAATTCATTTTGACCATTACGAAAATGACGACATTTAGAAAAGTCTCAGAGACGCAAGGCTAGGTGCAGTGAAACCGGCTCGGCCCATAGAGACGGACCCCAACGTTTCTGTCCGATAGCTCATTCAAGGACCCCGTAGCAAGGCATGTAAAAAAGTGGATTTTCAGCACCAATTAGGGTTTTGCTCGGGCACCGAAGGACCTATCGAGCCGAAACTCGGGATTCGGGGTCGCCTCACATAGGGCCTACACATAATGTCCGAACTGGACCCGCAGCTAGAACGTAACTATGTGTTTTACGTTTTATTATGTTTTAAACTGAAGGCGCTGTGAATTATGGGCCTGCTCTGACATATGTGATAGTAGGCTTCTAAATGAGTTGGAAAAAGTGGGTTTGGTGTCAATTGGTATCAGTTTGGTGTCATAATGACATCTAATTGACTGATGGACACTGACTTGCTAGTTGACTTTTGTACATTTGCAATGTGTTTAAACGGAGAGGGACCATCGCCAAAATGGCATTCTGAAATCAACACAAAAAATGGCATCACCATAGTCTCCAGACTGTGCCGACTTCAACGAGATATCCCGCTTGACCGTAGCTCGCTCGGTCTAAGCGCAGCGACCATTAGAAAAGTAGGCCCAAAATGAAGCCTGCCCCACAACGTCATTTGATTTTGGGTGACAGTGAGAGAACCGTTAGGGTGAGAAGAAAAATTCCACCACAGGAATGTTCCTAAGGTCCTCCCGATCTGTGCAAGCCTAACCTTGACCGTGTGGCATTAACCCTTCACACTAAAACAGGGTTTTTTGATCGCACAGATTACAATGACATCTCTCCCCATAGGAATACATTGCCTGCACCCCTAAATTCAACCTGAAGCCTATGTGGGTTATGAATGCCGTATGAACCTGTCTTCGGTGACAGTCCAATCAGGCCACTATGAGGTCTACCTGTGTTGATTCTAAGCTTCCTGGACCAACCGGAAGTGGTTAAAATCACCCTAAAAGTGTATATCCATACCCTGCCTTGCAGTTTGATAGACATAGTGCATTCAACCCTGTGTAAATCAGTCAGTTCTGAACGTAAAGACTTAAAACTCAGGATTCTGTAAAAGCATACCCCAATGAGGATATGTGTTGACTTATAGCTTCCTGTGCCAACCGGAAGTGCCATAATTGGTGTCTGTTTCGAAGGGTTAAAAAAGTCAGATCTGTCCAAAACTTCATATGTGTGATTAGGCAACCCCCATGAACTGTAAATCAGTCATTTTTCCCATAAAATTTCAAAGGAAAACTAAATCACACTAACACACAACTTGGAAGGAGGGACGTATTGGGGTGCGTAGAGACAGTCAGTGGCTGCAATAGTTAGCTTTGTTCGAGCTAAAAAAGAACCGTCAGACCTAGAGTTCCGAAACTTTAGAAACCTGTTCTAGACCTCCGGTCGATAGTGCGTGGTGAGTTAGGTGGCTCTAGAAGGTTCTCGGACCGAGGAACAGCCTCGTACATTTGCAATGACTTCAATTCATTTTGACCATTACGAAAATGACGACATTTAGAAAAGTCTCAGAGACGCAAGGCTAGGTGCAGTGAAACCGGCTCGGCCCATAGAGACGGACCCCAACGTTTCTGTCCGATAGCTCATTCAAGGACCCCGTAGCAAGGCATGTAAAAAAGTGGATTTTCAGCACCAATTAGGGTTTTGCTCGGGCACCGAAGGACCTATCGAGCCGAAACTCGGGATTCGGGGTCGCCTCACATAGGCCTACACATAATGTCCGAACTGGACCCGCAGCTAGAACGTAACTATGTGTTTTACGTTTTATTATGTTTTAAACTGAAGGCGCTGTGAATTATGGGCCTGCTCTGACATATGTGATAGTAGGCTTCTAAATGAGTTGGAAAAAGTGGGTTTGGTGTCAATTGGTATCAGTTTGGTGTCATAATGACATCTAATTGACTGATGGACACTGACTTGCTAGTTGACTTTTGTACATTTGCAATGTGTTTAAACGGAGAGGGACCATCGCCAAAATGGCATTCTGAAATCAACACAAAAAATGGCATCACCATAGTCTCCAGACTGTGCCGACTTCAACGAGATATCCCGCTTGACCGTAGCTCGCTCGGTCTAAGCGCAGCGACCATTAGAAAAGTAGGCCCAAAATGAAGCCTGCCCCACAACGTCATTTGATTTTGGGTGACAGTGAGAGAACCGTTAGGGTGAGAAGAAAAATTCCACCACAGGAATGTTCCTAAGGTCCTCCCGATCTGTGCAAGCCTAACCTTGACCGTGTGGCATTAACCCTTCACACTAAAACAGGGTTTTTTGATCGCACAGATTACAATGACATCTCTCCCCATAGGAATACATTGCCTGCACCCCTAAATTCAACCTGAAGCCTATGTGGGTTATGAATGCCGTATGAACCTGTCTTCGGTGACAGTCCAATCAGGCCACTATGAGGTCTACCTGTGTTGATTCTAAGCTTCCTGGACCAACCGGAAGTGGTTAAAATCACCCTAAAAGTGTATATCCATACCCTGCCTTGCAGTTTGATAGACATAGTGCATTCAACCCTGTGTAAATCAGTCAGTTCTGAACGTAAAGACTTAAAACTCAGGATTCTGTAAAAGCATACCCCAATGAGGATATGTGTTGACTTATAGCTTCCTGTGCCAACCGGAAGTGCCATAATTGGTGTCTCAGGGGCTGTTTCGAAGGGTTAAAAAAGTCAGATCTGTCCAAAACTTCATATGTGTGATTAGGCAACCCCCATGAACTGTAAATCAGTCATTTTTCCCATAAAATTTCAAAGGAAAACTAAATCACACTAACACACAACTTGGAAGGAGGGACGTATTGGGGTGCGTAGAGACAGTCAGTGGCTGCAATAGTTAGCTTTGTTCGAGCTAAAAAAGAACCGTCAGACCTAGAGTTCCGAAACTTTAGAAACCTGTTCTAGACCTCCGGTCGATAGTGCGTGGTGAGTTAGGTGGCTCTAGAAGGTTCTCGGACCGAGGAACAGCCTCGTACATTTGCAATGACTTCAATTCATTTTGACCATTACGAAAATGACGACATTTAGAAAAGTCTCAGAGACACAAGGCTAGGTGCAGTGAAACCGGCTCGGCCCATAGAGACGGACCCCAACGTTTCTGTCCGATAGCTCATTCAAGGACCCCGTAGCAAGGCATGTAAAAAAGTGGATTTTCAGCACCAATTAGGGTTTTGCTCGGGCACCGAAGGACCTATCGAGCCGAAACTCGGGATTCGGGGTCGCCTCACATAGGCCTACACATAATGTCCGAACTGGACCCGCAGCTAGAACGTAACTATGTGTTTTACGTTTTATTATGTTTTAAACTGAAGGCGCTGTGAATTATGGGCCTGCTCTGACATATGTGATAGTAGGCTTCTAAATGAGTTGGAAAAAGTGGGTTTGGTGTCAATTGGTATCAGTTTGGTGTCATAATGACATCTAATTGACTGATGGACACTGACTTGCTAGTTGACTTTTGTACATTTGCAATGTGTTTAAACGGAGAGGGACCATCGCCAAAATGGCATTCTGAAATCAACACAAAAAATGGCATCACCATAGTCTCCAGACTGTGCCGACTTCAACGAGATATCCCGCTTGACCGTAGCTCGCTCGGTCTAAGCGCAGCGACCATTAGAAAAGTAGGCCCAAAATGAAGCCTGCCCCACAACGTCATTTGATTTTGGGTGACAGTGAGAGAACCGTTAGGGTGAGAAGAAAAATTCCACCACAGGAATGTTCCTAAGGTCCTCCCGATCTGTGCAAGCCTAACCTTGACCGTGTGGCATTAACCCTTCACACTAAAACAGGGTTTTTTGATCGCACAGATTACAATGACATCTCTCCCCATAGGAATACATTGCCTGCACCCCTAAATTCAACCTGAAGCCTATGTGGGTTATGAATGCCGTATGAACCTGTCTTCGGTGACAGTCCAATCAGGCCACTATGAGGTCTACCTGTGTTGATTCTAAGCTTCCTGGACCAACCGGAAGTGGTTAAAATCACCCTAAAAGTGTATATCCATACCCTGCCTTGCAGTTTGATAGACATAGTGCATTCAACCCTGTGTAAATCAGTCAGTTCTGAACGTAAAGACTTAAAACTCAGGATTCTGTAAAAGCATACCCCAATGAGGATATGTGTTGACTTATAGCTTCCTGTGCCAACCGGAAGTGCCATAATTGGTGTCTCAGGGGCTGTTTCGAAGGGTTAAAAAAGTCAGATCTGTCCAAAACTTCATATGTGTGATTAGGCAACCCCCATGAACTGTAAATCAGTCATTTTTCCCATAAAATTTCAAAGGAAAACTAAATCACACTAACACACAACTTGGAAGGAGGGACGTATTGGGGTGCGTAGAGACAGTCAGTGGCTGCAATAGTTAGCTTTGTTCGAGCTAAAAAAGAACCGTCAGACCTAGAGTTCCGAAACTTTAGAAACCTGTTCTAGACCTCCGGTCGATAGTGCGTGGTGAGTTAGGTGGCTCTAGAAGGTTCTCGGACCGAGGAACAGCCTCGTACATTTGCAATGACTTCAATTCATTTTGACCATTACGAAAATGACGACATTTAGAAAAGTCTCAGAGACACAAGGCTAGGTGCAGTGAAACCGGCTCGGCCCATAGAGACGGACCCCAACGTTTCTGTCCGATAGCTCATTCAAGGACCCCGTAGCAAGGCATGTAAAAAAGTGGATTTTCAGCACCAATTAGGGTTTTGCTCGGGCACCGAAGGACCTATCGAGCCGAAACTCGGGATTCGGGGTCGCCTCACATAGGCCTACACATAATGTCCGAACTGGACCCGCAGCTAGAACGTAACTATGTGTTTTACGTTTTATTATGTTTTAAACTGAAGGCGCTGTGAATTATGGGCCTGCTCTGACATATGTGATAGTAGGCTTCTAAATGAGTTGGAAAAAGTGGGTTTGGTGTCAATTGGTATCAGTTTGGTGTCATAATGACATCTAATTGACTGATGGACACTGACTTGCTAGTTGACTTTTGTACATTTGCAATGTGTTTAAACGGAGAGGGACCATCGCCAAAATGGCATTCTGAAATCAACACAAAAAATGGCATCACCATAGTCTCCAGACTGTGCCGACTTCAACGAGATATCCCGCTTGACCGTAGCTCGCTCGGTCTAAGCGCAGCGACCATTAGAAAAGTAGGCCCAAAATGAAGCCTGCCCCACAACGTCATTTGATTTTGGGTGACAGTGAGAGAACCGTTAGGGTGAGAAGAAAAATTCCACCACAGGAATGTTCCTAAGGTCCTCCCGATCTGTGCAAGCCTAACCTTGACCGTGTGGCATTAACCCTTCACACTAAAACAGGGTTTTTTGATCGCACAGATTACAATGACATCTCTCCCCATAGGAATACATTGCCTGCACCCCTAAATTCAACCTGAAGCCTATGTGGGTTATGAATGCCGTATGAACCTGTCTTCGGTGACAGTCCAATCAGGCCACTATGAGGTCTACCTGTGTTGATTCTAAGCTTCCTGGACCAACCGGAAGTGGTTAAAATCACCCTAAAAGTGTATATCCATACCCTGCCTTGCAGTTTGATAGACATAGTGCATTCAACCCTGTGTAAATCAGTCAGTTCTGAACGTAAAGACTTAAAACTCAGTATTCTGTAAAAGCATACCCCAATGAGGATATGTGTTGACTTATAGCTTCCTGTGCCAACCGGAAGTGCCATAATTGGTGTCTCAGGGGCTGTTTCGAAGGGTTAAAAAAGTCAGATCTGTCCAAAACTTCATATGTGTGATTAGGCAACCCCCATGAACTGTAAATCAGTCATTTTTCCCATAAAATTTCAAAGGAAAACTAAATCACACTAACACACAACTTGGAAGGAGGGACGTATTGGGGTGCGTAGAGACAGTCAGTGGCTGCAATAGTTAGCTTTGTTCGAGCTAAAAAAGAACCGTCAGACCTAGAGTTCCGAAACTTTAGAAACCTGTTCTAGACCTCCGGTCGATAGTGCGTGGTGAGTTAGGTGGCTCTAGAAGGTTCTCGGACCGAGGAACAGCCTCGTACATTTGCAATGACTTCAATTCATTTTGACCATTACGAAAATGACGACATTTAGAAAAGTCTCAGAGACACAAGGCTAGGTGCAGTGAAACCGGCTCGGCCCATAGAGACGGACCCCAACGTTTCTGTCCGATAGCTCATTCAAGGACCCCGTAGCAAGGCATGTAAAAAAGTGGATTTTCAGCACCAATTAGGGTTTTGCTCGGGCACCGAAGGACCTATCGAGCCGAAACTCGGGATTCGGGGTCGCCTCACATAGGCCTACACATAATGTCCGAACTGGACCCGCAGCTAGAACGTAACTATGTGTTTTACGTTTTATTATGTTTTAAACTGAAGGCGCTGTGAATTATGGGCCTGCTCTGACATATGTGATAGTAGGCTTCTAAATGAGTTGGAAAAAGTGGGTTTGGTGTCAATTGGTATCAGTTTGGTGTCATAATGACATCTAATTGACTGATGGACACTGACTTGCTAGTTGACTTTTGTACATTTGCAATGTGTTTAAACGGAGAGGGACCATCGCCAAAATGGCATTCTGAAATCAACACAAAAAATGGCATCACCATAGTCTCCAGACTGTGCCGACTTCAACGAGATATCCCGCTTGACCGTAGCTCGCTCGGTCTAAGCGCAGCGACCATTAGAAAAGTAGGCCCAAAATGAAGCCTGCCCCACAACGTCATTTGATTTTGGGTGACAGTGAGAGAACCGTTAGGGTGAGAAGAAAAATTCCACCACAGGAATGTTCCTAAGGTCCTCCCGATCTGTGCAAGCCTAACCTTGACCGTGTGGCATTAACCCTTCACACTAAAACAGGGTTTTTTGATCTCACAGATTACAATGACATCTCTCCCCATAGGAATACATTGCCTGCACCCCTAAATTCAACCTGAAGCCTATGTGGGTTATGAATGCCGTATGAACCTGTCTTCGGTGACAGTCCAATCAGGCCACTATGAGGTCTACCTGTGTTGATTCTAAGCTTCCTGGACCAACCGGAAGTGGTTAAAATCACCCTAAAAGTGTATATCCATACCCTGCCTTGCAGTTTGATAGACATAGTGCATTCAACCCTGTGTAAATCAGTCAGTTCTGAACGTAAAGACTTAAAACTCAGGATTCTGTAAAAGCATACCCCAATGAGGATATGTGTTGACTTATAGCTTCCTGTGCCAACCGGAAGTGCCATAATTGGTGTCTCAGGGGCTGTTTCGAAGGGTTAAAAAAGTCAGATCTGTCCAAAACTTCATATGTGTGATTAGGCAACCCCCATGAACTGTAAATCAGTCATTTTTCCCATAAAATTTCAAAGGAAAACTAAATCACACTAACACACAACTTGGAAGGAGGGACGTATTGGGGTGCGTAGAGACAGTCAGTGGCTGCAATAGTTAGCTTTGTTCGAGCTAAAAAAGAACCGTCAGACCTAGAGTTCCGAAACTTTAGAAACCTGTTCTAGACCTCCGGTCGATAGTGCGTGGTGAGTTAGGTGGCTCTAGAAGGTTCTCGGACCGAGGAACAGCCTCGTACATTTGCAATGACTTCAATTCATTTTGACCATTACGAAAATGACGACATTTAGAAAAGTCTCAGAGACACAAGGCTAGGTGCAGTGAAACCGGCTCGGCCCATAGAGACGGACCCCAACGTTTCTGTCCGATAGCTCATTCAAGGACCCCGTAGCAAGGCATGTAAAAAAGTGGATTTTCAGCACCAATTAGGGTTTTGCTCGGGCACCGAAGGACCTATCGAGCCGAAACTCGGGATTCGGGGTCGCCTCACATAGGCCTACACATAATGTCCGAACTGGACCCGCAGCTAGAACGTAACTATGTGTTTTACGTTTTATTATGTTTTAAACTGAAGGCGCTGTGAATTATGGGCCTGCTCTGACATATGTGATAGTAGGCTTCTAAATGAGTTGGAAAAAGTGGGTTTGGTGTCAATTGGTATCAGTTTGGTGTCATAATGACATCTAATTGACTGATGGACACTGACTTGCTAGTTGACTTTTGTACATTTGCAATGTGTTTAAACGGAGAGGGACCATCGCCAAAATGGCATTCTGAAATCAACACAAAAAATGGCATCACCATAGTCTCCAGACTGTGCCGACTTCAACGAGATATCCCGCTTGACCGTAGCTCGCTCGGTCTAAGCGCAGCGACCATTAGAAAAGTAGGCCCAAAATGAAGCCTGCCCCACAACGTCATTTGATTTTGGGTGACAGTGAGAGAACCGTTAGGGTGAGAAGAAAAATTCCACCACAGGAATGTTCCTAAGGTCCTCCCGATCTGTGCAAGCCTAACCTTGACCGTGTGGCATTAACCCTTCACACTAAAACAGGGTTTTTTGATCGCACAGATTACAATGACATCTCTCCCCATAGGAATACATTGCCTGCACCCCTAAATTCAACCTGAAGCCTATGTGGGTTATGAATGCCGTATGAACCTGTCTTCGGTGACAGTCCAATCAGGCCACTATGAGGTCTACCTGTGTTGATTCTAAGCTTCCTGGACCAACCGGAAGTGGTTAAAATCACCCTAAAAGTGTATATCCATACCCTGCCTTGCAGTTTGATAGACATAGTGCATTCAACCCTGTGTAAATCAGTCAGTTCTGAACGTAAAGACTTAAAACTCAGTATTCTGTAAAAGCATACCCCAATGAGGATATGTGTTGACTTATAGCTTCCTGTGCCAACCGGAAGTGCCATAATTGGTGTCTCAGGGGCTGTTTCGAAGGGTTAAAAAAGTCAGATCTGTCCAAAACTTCATATGTGTGATTAGGCAACCCCCATGAACTGTAAATCAGTCATTTTTCCCATAAAATTTCAAAGGAAAACTAAATCACACTAACACACAACTTGGAAGGAGGGACGTATTGGGGTGCGTAGAGACAGTCAGTGGCTGCAATAGTTAGCTTTGTTCGAGCTAAAAAAGAACCGTCAGACCTAGAGTTCCGAAACTTTAGAAACCTGTTCTAGACCTCAGGTCGATAGTGCGTGGTGAGTTAGGTGGCTCTAGAAGGTTCTCGGACCGAGGAACAGCCTCGTACATTTGCAATGACTTCAATTCATTTTGACCATTACGAAAATGACGACATTTAGAAAAGTCTCAGAGACACAAGGCTAGGTGCAGTGAAACCGGCTCGGCCCATAGAGACGGACCCCAACGTTTCTGTCCGATAGCTCATTCAAGGACCCCGTAGCAAGGCATGTAAAAAAGTGGATTTTCAGCACCAATTAGGGTTTTGCTCGGGCACCGAAGGACCTATCGAGCCGAAACTCGGGATTCGGGGTCGCCTCACATAGGCCTACACATAATGTCCGAACTGGACCCGCAGCTAGAACGTAACTATGTGTTTTACATTTTATTATGTTTTAAACTGAAGGCGCTGTGAATTATGGGCCTGCTCTGACATATGTGATAGTAGGCTTCTAAATGAGTTGGAAAAAGTGGGTTTGGTGTCAATTGGTATCAGTTTGGTGTCATAATGACATCTAATTGACTGATGGACACTGACTTGCTAGTTGACTTTTGTACATTTGCAATGTGTTTAAACGGAGAGGGACCATCGCCAAAATGGCATTCTGAAATCAACACAAAAAATGGCATCACCATAGTCTCCAGACTGTGCCGACTTCAACGAGATATCCCGCTTGACCGTAGCTCGCTCGGTCTAAGCGCAGCGACCATTAGAAAAGTAGGCCCAAAATGAAGCCTGCCCCACAACGTCATTTGATTTTGGGTGACAGTGAGAGAACCGTTAGGGTGAGAAGAAAAATTCCACCACAGGAATGTTCCTAAGGTCCTCCCGATCTGTGCAAGCCTAACCTTGACCGTGTGGCATTAACCCTTCACACTAAAACAGGGTTTTTTGATCTCACAGATTACAATGACATCTCTCCCCATAGGAATACATTGCCTGCACCCCTAAATTCAACCTGAAGCCTATGTGGGTTATGAATGCCGTATGAACCTGTCTTCGGTGACAGTCCAATCAGGCCACTATGAGGTCTACCTGTGTTGATTCTAAGCTTCCTGGACCAACCGGAAGTGGTTAAAATCACCCTAAAAGTGTATATCCATACCCTGCCTTGCAGTTTGATAGACATAGTGCATTCAACCCTGTGTAAATCAGTCAGTTCTGAACGTAAAGACTTAAAACTCAGTATTCTGTAAAAGCATACCCCAATGAGGATATGTGTTGACTTATAGCTTCCTGTGCCAACCGGAAGTGCCATAATTGGTGTCTCAGGGGCTGTTTCGAAGGGTTAAAAAAGTCAGATCTGTCCAAAACTTCATATGTGTGATTAGGCAACCCCCATGAACTGTAAATCAGTCATTTTTCCCATAAAATTTCAAAGGAAAACTAAATCACACTAACACACAACTTGGAAGGAGGGACGTATTGGGGTGCGTAGAGACAGTCAGTGGCTGCAATAGTTAGCTTTGTTCGAGCTAAAAAAGAACCGTCAGACCTAGAGTTCCGAAACTTTAGAAACCTGTTCTAGACCTCCGGTCGATAGTGCGTGGTGAGTTAGGTGGCTCTAGAAGGTTCTCGGACCGAGGAACAGCCTCGTACATTTGCAATGACTTCAATTCATTTTGACCATTACGAAAATGACGACATTTAGAAAAGTCTCAGAGACACAAGGCTAGGTGCAGTGAAACCGGCTCGGCCCATAGAGACGGACCCCAACGTTTCTGTCCGATAGCTCATTCAAGGACCCCGTAGCAAGGCATGTAAAAAAGTGGATTTTCAGCACCAATTAGGGTTTTGCTCGGGCACCGAAGGACCTATCGAGCCGAAACTCGGGATTCGGGGTCGCCTCACATAGGCCTACACATAATGTCCGAACTGGACCCGCAGCTAGAACGTAACTATGTGTTTTACGTTTTATTATGTTTTAAACTGAAGGCGCTGTGAATTATGGGCCTGCTCTGACATATGTGATAGTAGGCTTCTAAATGAGTTGGAAAAAGTGGGTTTGGTGTCAATTGGTATCAGTTTGGTGTCATAATGACATCTAATTGACTGATGGACACTGACTTGCTAGTTGACTTTTGTACATTTGCAATGTGTTTAAACGGAGAGGGACCATCGCCAAAATGGCATTCTGAAATCAACACAAAAAATGGCATCACCATAGTCTCCAGACTGTGCCGACTTCAACGAGATATCCCGCTTGACCGTAGCTCGCTCGGTCTAAGCGCAGCGACCATTAGAAAAGTAGGCCCAAAATGAAGCCTGCCCCACAACGTCATTTGATTTTGGGTGACAGTGAGAGAACCGTTAGGGTGAGAAGAAAAATTCCACCACAGGAATGTTCCTAAGGTCCTCCCGATCTGTGCAAGCCTAACCTTGACCGTGTGGCATTAACCCTTCACACTAAAACAGGGTTTTTTGATCGCACAGATTACAATGACATCTCTCCCCATAGGAATACATTGCCTGCACCCCTAAATTCAACCTGAAGCCTATGTGGGTTATGAATGCCGTATGAACCTGTCTTCGGTGACAGTCCAATCAGGCCACTATGAGGTCTACCTGTGTTGATTCTAAGCTTCCTGGACCAACCGGAAGTGGTTAAAATCACCCTAAAAGTGTATATCCATACCCTGCCTTGCAGTTTGATAGACATAGTGCATTCAACCCTGTGTAAATCAGTCAGTTCTGAACGTAAAGACTTAAAACTCAGTATTCTGTAAAAGCATACCCCAATGAGGATATGTGTTGACTTATAGCTTCCTGTGCCAACCGGAAGTGCCATAATTGGTGTCTCAGGGGCTGTTTCGAAGGGTTAAAAAAGTCAGATCTGTCCAAAACTTCATATGTGTGATTAGGCAACCCCCATGAACTGTAAATCAGTCATTTTTCCCATAAAATTTCAAAGGAAAACTAAATCACACTAACACACAACTTGGAAGGAGGGACGTATTGGGGTGCGTAGAGACAGTCAGTGGCTGCAATAGTTAGCTTTGTTCGAGCTAAAAAAGAACCGTCAGACCTAGAGTTCCGAAACTTTAGAAACCTGTTCTAGACCTCCGGTCGATAGTGCGTGGTGAGTTAGGTGGCTCTAGAAGGTTCTCGGACCGAGGAACAGCCTCGTACATTTGCAATGACTTCAATTCATTTTGACCATTACGAAAATGACGACATTTAGAAAAGTCTCAGAGACACAAGGCTAGGTGCAGTGAAACCGGCTCGGCCCATAGAGACGGACCCCAACGTTTCTGTCCGATAGCTCATTCAAGGACCCCGTAGCAAGGCATGTAAAAAAGTGGATTTTCAGCACCAATTAGGGTTTTGCTCGGGCACCGAAGGACCTATCGAGCCGAAACTCGGGATTCGGGGTCGCCTCACATAGGCCTACACATAATGTCCGAACTGGACCCGCAGCTAGAACGTAACTATGTGTTTTACGTTTTATTATGTTTTAAACTGAAGGCGCTGTGAATTATGGGCCTGCTCTGACATATGTGATAGTAGGCTTCTAAATGAGTTGGAAAAAGTGGGTTTGGTGTCAATTGGTATCAGTTTGGTGTCATAATGACATCTAATTGACTGATGGACACTGACTTGCTAGTTGACTTTTGTACATTTGCAATGTGTTTAAACGGAGAGGGACCATCGCCAAAATGGCATTCTGAAATCAACACAAAAAATGGCATCACCATAGTCTCCAGACTGTGCCGACTTCAACGAGATATCCCGCTTGACCGTAGCTCGCTCGGTCTAAGCGCAGCGACCATTAGAAAAGTAGGCCCAAAATGAAGACTGCCCCACAACGTCATTTGATTTTGGGTGACAGTGAGAGAACCGTTAGGGTGAGAAGAAAAATTCCACCACAGGAATGTTCCTAAGGTCCTCCCGATCTGTGCAAGCCTAACCTTGACCGTGTGGCATTAACCCTTCACACTAAAACAGGGTTTTTTGATCGCACAGATTACAATGACATCTCTCCCCATAGGAATACATTGCCTGCACCCCTAAATTCAACCTGAAGCCTATGTGGGTTATGAATGCCGTATGAACCTGTCTTCGGTGACAGTCCAATCAGGCCACTATGAGGTCTACCTGTGTTGATTCTAAGCTTCCTGGACCAACCGGAAGTGGTTAAAATCACCCTAAAAGTGTATATCCATACCCTGCCTTGCAGTTTGATAGACATAGTGCATTCAACCCTGTGTAAATCAGTCAGTTCTGAACGTAAAGACTTAAAACTCAGTATTCTGTAAAAGCATACCCCAATGAGGATATGTGTTGACTTATAGCTTCCTGTGCCAACCGGAAGTGCCATAATTGGTGTCTCAGGGGCTGTTTCGAAGGGTTAAAAAAGTCAGATCTGTCCAAAACTTCATATGTGTGATTAGGCAACCCCCATGAACTGTAAATCAGTCATTTTTCCCATAAAATTTCAAAGGAAAACTAAATCACACTAACACACAACTTGGAAGGAGGGACGTATTGGGGTGCGTAGAGACAGTCAGTGGCTGCAATAGTTAGCTTTGTTCGAGCTAAAAAAGAACCGTCAGACCTAGAGTTCCGAAACTTTAGAAACCTGTTCTAGACCTCCGGTCGATAGTGCGTGGTGAGTTAGGTGGCTCTAGAAGGTTCTCGGACCGAGGAACAGCCTCGTACATTTGCAATGACTTCAATTCATTTTGACCATTACGAAAATGACGACATTTAGAAAAGTCTCAGAGACACAAGGCTAGGTGCAGTGAAACCGGCTCGGCCCATAGAGACGGACCCCAACGTTTCTGTCCGATAGCTCATTCAAGGACCCCGTAGCAAGGCATGTAAAAAAGTGGATTTTCAGCACCAATTAGGGTTTTGCTCGGGCACCGAAGGACCTATCGAGCCGAAACTCGGGATTCGGGGTCGCCTCACATAGGCCTACACATAATGTCCGAACTGGACCCGCAGCTAGAACGTAACTATGTGTTTTACGTTTTATTATGTTTTAAACTGAAGGCGCTGTGAATTATGGGCCTGCTCTGACATATGTGATAGTAGGCTTCTAAATGAGTTGGAAAAAGTGGGTTTGGTGTCAATTGGTATCAGTTTGGTGTCATAATGACATCTAATTGACTGATGGACACTGACTTGCTAGTTGACTTTTGTACATTTGCAATGTGTTTAAACGGAGAGGGACCATCGCCAAAATGGCATTCTGAAATCAACACAAAAAATGGCATCACCATAGTCTCCAGACTGTGCCGACTTCAACGAGATATCCCGCTTGACCGTAGCTCGCTCGGTCTAAGCGCAGCGACCATTAGAAAAGTAGGCCCAAAATGAAGCCTGCCCCACAACGTCATTTGATTTTGGGTGACAGTGAGAGAACCGTTAGGGTGAGAAGAAAAATTCCACCACAGGAATGTTCCTAAGGTCCTCCCGATCTGTGCAAGCCTAACCTTGACCGTGTGGCATTAACCCTTCACACTAAAACAGGGTTTTTTGATCTCACAGATTACAATGACATCTCTCCCCATAGGAATACATTGCCTGCACCCCTAAATTCAACCTGAAGCCTATGTGGGTTATGAATGCCGTATGAACCTGTCTTCGGTGACAGTCCAATCAGGCCACTATGAGGTCTACCTGTGTTGATTCTAAGCTTCCTGGACCAACCGGAAGTGGTTAAAATCACCCTAAAAGTGTATATCCATACCCTGCCTTGCAGTTTGATAGACATAGTGCATTCAACCCTGTGTAAATCAGTCAGTTCTGAACGTAAAGACTTAAAACTCAGGATTCTGTAAAAGCATACCCCAATGAGGATATGTGTTGACTTATAGCTTCCTGTGCCAACCGGAAGTGCCATAATTGGTGTCTCAGGGGCTGTTTCGAAGGGTTAAAAAAGTCAGATCTGTCCAAAACTTCATATGTGTGATTAGGCAACCCCCATGAACTGTAAATCAGTCATTTTTCCCATAAAATTTCAAAGGAAAACTAAATCACACTAACACACAACTTGGAAGGAGGGACGTATTGGGGTGCGTAGAGACAGTCAGTGGCTGCAATAGTTAGCTTTGTTCGAGCTAAAAAAGAACCGTCAGACCTAGAGTTCCGAAACTTTAGAAACCTGTTCTAGACCTCCGGTCGATAGTGCGTGGTGAGTTAGGTGGCTCTAGAAGGTTCTCGGACCGAGGAACAGCCTCGTACATTTGCAATGACTTCAATTCATTTTGACCATTACGAAAATGACGACATTTAGAAAAGTCTCAGAGACGCAAGGCTAGGTGCAGTGAAACCGGCTCGGCCCATAGAGACGGACCCCAACGTTTCTGTCCGATAGCTCATTCAAGGACCCCGTAGCAAGGCATGTAAAAAAGTGGATTTTCAGCACCAATTAGGGTTTTGCTCGGGCACCGAAGGACCTATCGAGCCGAAACTCGGGATTCGGGGTCGCCTCACATGGGCCTACACATAATGTCCGAACTGGACCCGCAGCTAGAACGTAACTATGTGTTTTACGTTTTATTATGTTTTAAACTGAAGGCGCTGTGAATTATGGGCCTGCTCTGACATATGTGATAGTAGGCTTCTAAATGAGTTGGAAAAAGTGGGTTTGGTGTCAATTGGTATCAGTTTGGTGTCATAATGACATCTAATTGACTGATGGACACTGACTTGCTAGTTGACTTTTGTACATTTGCAATGTGTTTAAACGGAGAGGGACCATCGCCAAAATGGCATTCTGAAATCAACACAAAAAATGGCATCACCATAGTCTCCAGACTGTGCCGACTTCAACGAGATATCCCGCTTGACCGTAGCTCGCTCGGTCTAAGCGCAGCGACCATTAGAAAAGTAGGCCCAAAATGAAGCCTGCCCCACAACGTCATTTGATTTTGGGTGACAGTGAGAGAACCGTTAGGGTGAGAAGAAAAATTCCACCACAGGAATGTTCCTAAGGTCCTCCCGATCTGTGCAAGCCTAACCTTGACCGTGTGGCATTAACCCTTCACACTAAAACAGGGTTTTTTGATCGCACAGATTACAATGACATCTCTCCCCATAGGAATACATTGCCTGCACCCCTAAATTCAACCTGAAGCCTATGTGGGTTATGAATGCCGTATGAACCTGTCTTCGGTGACAGTCCAATCAGGCCACTATGAGGTCTACCTGTGTTGATTCTAAGCTTCCTGGACCAACCGGAAGTGGTTAAAATCACCCTAAAAGTGTATATCCATACCCTGCCTTGCAGTTTGATAGACATAGTGCATTCAACCCTGTGTAAATCAGTCAGTTCTGAACGTAAAGACTTAAAACTCAGTATTCTGTAAAAGCATACCCCAATGAGGATATGTGTTGACTTATAGCTTCCTGTGCCAACCGGAAGTGCCATAATTGGTGTCTCAGGGGCTGTTTCGAAGGGTTAAAAAAGTCAGATCTGTCCAAAACTTCATATGTGTGATTAGGCAACCCCCATGAACTGTAAATCAGTCATTTTTCCCATAAAATTTCAAAGGAAAACTAAATCACACTAACACACAACTTGGAAGGAGGGACGTATTGGGGTGCGTAGAGACAGTCAGTGGCTGCAATAGTTAGCTTTGTTCGAGCTAAAAAAGAACCGTCAGACCTAGAGTTCCGAAACTTTAGAAACCTGTTCTAGACCTCCGGTCGATAGTGCGTGGTGAGTTAGGTGGCTCTAGAAGGTTCTCGGACCGAGGAACAGCCTCGTACATTTGCAATGACTTCAATTCATTTTGACCATTACGAAAATGACGACATTTAGAAAAGTCTCAGAGACGCAAGGCTAGGTGCAGTGAAACCGGCTCGGCCCATAGAGACGGACCCCAACGTTTCTGTCCGATAGCTCATTCAAGGACCCCGTAGCAAGGCATGTAAAAAAGTGGATTTTCAGCACCAATTAGGGTTTTGCTCGGGCACCGAAGGACCTATCGAGCCGAAACTCGGGATTCGGGGTCGCCTCACATGGGCCTACACATAATGTCCGAACTGGACCCGCAGCTAGAACGTAACTATGTGTTTTACGTTTTATTATGTTTTAAACTGAAGGCGCTGTGAATTATGGGCCTGCTCTGACATATGTGATAGTAGGCTTCTAAATGAGTTGGAAAAAGTGGGTTTGGTGTCAATTGGTATCAGTTTGGTGTCATAATGACATCTAATTGACTGATGGACACTGACTTGCTAGTTGACTTTTGTACATTTGCAATGTGTTTAAACGGAGAGGGACCATCGCCAAAATGGCATTCTGAAATCAACACAAAAAATGGCATCACCATAGTCTCCAGACTGTGCCGACTTCAACGAGATATCCCGCTTGACCGTAGCTCGCTCGGTCTAAGCGCAGCGACCATTAGAAAAGTAGGCCCAAAATGAAGCCTGCCCCACAACGTCATTTGATTTTGGGTGACAGTGAGAGAACCGTTAGGGTGAGAAGAAAAATTCCACCACAGGAATGTTCCTAAGGTCCTCCCGATCTGTGCAAGCCTAACCTTGACCGTGTGGCATTAACCCTTCACACTAAAACAGGGTTTTTTGATCGCACAGATTACAATGACATCTCTCCCCATAGGAATACATTGCCTGCACCCCTAAATTCAACCTGAAGCCTATGTGGGTTATGAATGCCGTATGAACCTGTCTTCGGTGACAGTCCAATCAGGCCACTATGAGGTCTACCTGTGTTGATTCTAAGCTTCCTGGACCAACCGGAAGTGGTTAAAATCACCCTAAAAGTGTATATCCATACCCTGCCTTGCAGTTTGATAGACATAGTGCATTCAACCCTGTGTAAATCAGTCAGTTCTGAACGTAAAGACTTAAAACTCAGTATTCTGTAAAAGCATACCCCAATGAGGATATGTGTTGACTTATAGCTTCCTGTGCCAACCGGAAGTGCCATAATTGGTGTCTCAGGGGCTGTTTCGAAGGGTTAAAAAAGTCAGATCTGTCCAAAACTTCATATGTGTGATTAGGCAACCCCCATGAACTGTAAATCAGTCATTTTTCCCATAAAATTTCAAAGGAAAACTAAATCACACTAACACACAACTTGGAAGGAGGGACGTATTGGGGTGCGTAGAGACAGTCAGTGGCTGCAATAGTTAGCTTTGTTCGAGCTAAAAAAGAACCGTCAGACCTAGAGTTCCGAAACTTTAGAAACCTGTTCTAGACCTCCGGTCGATAGTGCGTGGTGAGTTAGGTGGCTCTAGAAGGTTCTCGGACCGAGGAACAGCCTCGTACATTTGCAATGACTTCAATTCATTTTGACCATTACGAAAATGACGACATTTAGAAAAGTCTCAGAGACACAAGGCTAGGTGCAGTGAAACCGGCTCGGCCCATAGAGACGGACCCCAACGTTTCTGTCCGATAGCTCATTCAAGGACCCCGTAGCAAGGCATGTAAAAAAGTGGATTTTCAGCACCAATTAGGGTTTTGCTCGGGCACCGAAGGACCTATCGAGCCGAAACTCGGGATTCGGGGTCGCCTCACATAGGCCTACACATAATGTCCGAACTGGACCCGCAGCTAGAACGTAACTATGTGTTTTACGTTTTATTATGTTTTAAACTGAAGGCGCTGTGAATTATGGGCCTGCTCTGACATATGTGATAGTAGGCTTCTAAATGAGTTGGAAAAAGTGGGTTTGGTGTCAATTGGTATCAGTTTGGTGTCATAATGACATCTAATTGACTGATGGACACTGACTTGCTAGTTGACTTTTGTACATTTGCAATGTGTTTAAACGGAGAGGGACCATCGCCAAAATGGCATTCTGAAATCAACACAAAAAATGGCATCACCATAGTCTCCAGACTGTGCCGACTTCAACGAGATATCCCGCTTGACCGTAGCTCGCTCGGTCTAAGCGCAGCGACCATTAGAAAAGTAGGCCCAAAATGAAGCCTGCCCCACAACGTCATTTGATTTTGGGTGACAGTGAGAGAACCGTTAGGGTGAGAAGAAAAATTCCACCACAGGAATGTTCCTAAGGTCCTCCCGATCTGTGCAAGCCTAACCTTGACCGTGTGGCATTAACCCTTCACACTAAAACAGGGTTTTTTGATCTCACAGATTACAATGACATCTCTCCCCATAGGAATACATTGCCTGCACCCCTAAATTCAACCTGAAGCCTATGTGGGTTATGAATGCCGTATGAACCTGTCTTTGGTGACAGTCCAATCAGGCCACTATGAGGTCTACCTGTGTTGATTCTAAGCTTCCTGGACCAACCGGAAGTGGTTAAAATCACCCTAAAAGTGTATATCCATACCCTGCCTTGCAGTTTGATAGACATAGTGCATTCAACCCTGTGTAAATCAGTCAGTTCTGAACGTAAAGACTTAAAACTCAGTATTCTGTAAAAGCATACCCCAATGAGGATATGTGTTGACTTATAGCTTCCTGTGCCAACCGGAAGTGCCATAATTGGTGTCTCAGGGGCTGTTTCGAAGGGTTAAAAAAGTCAGATCTGTCCAAAACTTCATATGTGTGATTAGGCAACCCCCATGAACTGTAAATCAGTCATTTTTCCCATAAAATTTCAAAGGAAAACTAAATCACACTAACACACAACTTGGAAGGAGGGACGTATTGGGGTGCGTAGAGACAGTCAGTGGCTGCAATAGTTAGCTTTGTTCGAGCTAAAAAAGAACCGTCAGACCTAGAGTTCCGAAACTTTAGAAACCTGTTCTAGACCTCCGGTCGATAGTGCGTGGTGAGTTAGGTGGCTCTAGAAGGTTCTCGGACCGAGGAACAGCCTCGTACATTTGCAATGACTTCAATTCATTTTGACCATTACGAAAATGACGACATTTAGAAAAGTCTCAGAGACACAAGGCTAGGTGCAGTGAAACCGGCTCGGCCCATAGAGACGGACCCCAACGTTTCTGTCCGATAGCTCATTCAAGGACCCCGTAGCAAGGCATGTAAAAAAGTGGATTTTCAGCACCAATTAGGGTTTTGCTCGGGCACCGAAGGACCTATCGAGCCGAAACTCGGGATTCGGGGTCGCCTCACATAGGCCTACACATAATGTCCGAACTGGACCCGCAGCTAGAACGTAACTATGTGTTTTACGTTTTATTATGTTTTAAACTGAAGGCGCTGTGAATTATGGGCCTGCTCTGACATATGTGATAGTAGGCTTCTAAATGAGTTGGAAAAAGTGGGTTTGGTGTCAATTGGTATCAGTTTGGTGTCATAATGACATCTAATTGACTGATGGACACTGACTTGCTAGTTGACTTTTGTACATTTGCAATGTGTTTAAACGGAGAGGGACCATCGCCAAAATGGCATTCTGAAATCAACACAAAAAATGGCATCACCATAGTCTCCAGACTGTGCCGACTTCAACGAGATATCCCGCTTGACCGTAGCTCGCTCGGTCTAAGCGCAGCGACCATTAGAAAAGTAGGCCCAAAATGAAGCCTGCCCCACAACGTCATTTGATTTTGGGTGACAGTGAGAGAACCGTTAGGGTGAGAAGAAAAATTCCACCACAGGAATGTTCCTAAGGTCCTCCCGATCTGTGCAAGCCTAACCTTGACCGTGTGGCATTAACCCTTCACACTAAAACAGGGTTTTTTGATCTCACAGATTACAATGACATCTCTCCCCATAGGAATACATTGCCTGCACCCCTAAATTCAACCTGAAGCCTATGTGGGTTATGAATGCCGTATGAACCTGTCTTCGGTGACAGTCCAATCAGGCCACTATGAGGTCTACCTGTGTTGATTCTAAGCTTCCTGGACCAACCGGAAGTGGTTAAAATCACCCTAAAAGTGTATATCCATACCCTGCCTTGCAGTTTGATAGACATAGTGCATTCAACCCTGTGTAAATCAGTCAGTTCTGAACGTAAAGACTTAAAACTCAGGATTCTGTAAAAGCATACCCCAATGAGGATATGTGTTGACTTATAGCTTCCTGTGCCAACCGGAAGTGCCATAATTGGTGTCTCAGGGGCTGTTTCGAAGGGTTAAAAAAGTCAGATCTGTCCAAAACTTCATATGTGTGATTAGGCAACCCCCATGAACTGTAAATCAGTCATTTTTCCCATAAAATTTCAAAGGAAAACTAAATCACACTAACACACAACTTGGAAGGAGGGACGTATTGGGGTGCGTAGAGACAGTCAGTGGCTGCAATAGTTAGCTTTGTTCGAGCTAAAAAAGAACCGTCAGACCTAGAGTTCCGAAACTTTAGAAACCTGTTCTAGACCTCCGGTCGATAGTGCGTGGTGAGTTAGGTGGCTCTAGAAGGTTCTCGGACCGAGGAACAGCCTCGTACATTTGCAATGACTTCAATTCATTTTGACCATTACGAAAATGACGACATTTAGAAAAGTCTCAGAGACACAAGGCTAGGTGCAGTGAAACCGGCTCGGCCCATAGAGACGGACCCCAACGTTTCTGTCCGATAGCTCATTCAAGGACCCCGTAGCAAGGCATGTAAAAAAGTGGATTTTCAGCACCAATTAGGGTTTTGCTCGGGCACCGAAGGACCTATCGAGCCGAAACTCGGGATTCGGGGTCGCCTCACATAGGCCTACACATAATGTCCGAACTGGACCCGCAGCTAGAACGTAACTATGTGTTTTACGTTTTATTATGTTTTAAACTGAAGGCGCTGTGAATTATGGGCCTGCTCTGACATATGTGATAGTAGGCTTCTAAATGAGTTGGAAAAAGTGGGTTTGGTGTCAATTGGTATCAGTTTGGTGTCATAATGACATCTAATTGACTGATGGACACTGACTTGCTAGTTGACTTTTGTACATTTGCAATGTGTTTAAACGGAGAGGGACCATCGCCAAAATGGCATTCTGAAATCAACACAAAAAATGGCATCACCATAGTCTCCAGACTGTGCCGACTTCAACGAGATATCCCGCTTGACCGTAGCTCGCTCGGTCTAAGCGCAGCGACCATTAGAAAAGTAGGCCCAAAATGAAGCCTGCCCCACAACGTCATTTGATTTTGGGTGACAGTGAGAGAACCGTTAGGGTGAGAAGAAAAATTCCACCACAGGAATGTTCCTAAGGTCCTCCCGATCTGTGCAAGCCTAACCTTGACCGTGTGGCATTAACCCTTCACACTAAAACAGGGTTTTTTGATCTCACAGATTACAATGACATCTCTCCCCATAGGAATACATTGCCTGCACCCCTAAATTCAACCTGAAGCCTATGTGGGTTATGAATGCCGTATGAACCTGTCTTCGGTGACAGTCCAATCAGGCCACTATGAGGTCTACCTGTGTTGATTCTAAGCTTCCTGGACCAACCGGAAGTGGTTAAAATCACCCTAAAAGTGTATATCCATACCCTGCCTTGCAGTTTGATAGACATAGTGCATTCAACCCTGTGTAAATCAGTCAGTTCTGAACGTAAAGACTTAAAACTCAGGATTCTGTAAAAGCATACCCCAATGAGGATATGTGTTGACTTATAGCTTCCTGTGCCAACCGGAAGTGCCATAATTGGTGTCTCAGGGGCTGTTTCGAAGGGTTAAAAAAGTCAGATCTGTCCAAAACTTCATATGTGTGATTAGGCAACCCCCATGAACTGTAAATCAGTCATTTTTCCCATAAAATTTCAAAGGAAAACTAAATCACACTAACACACAACTTGGAAGGAGGGACGTATTGGGGTGCGTAGAGACAGTCAGTGGCTGCAATAGTTAGCTTTGTTCGAGCTAAAAAAGAACCGTCAGACCTAGAGTTCCGAAACTTTAGAAACCTGTTCTAGACCTCCGGTCGATAGTGCGTGGTGAGTTAGGTGGCTCTAGAAGGTTCTCGGACCGAGGAACAGCCTCGTACATTTGCAATGACGTCAATTCATTTTGACCATTACGAAAATGACGACATTTAGAAAAGTCTCAGAGACGCAAGGCTAGGTGCAGTGAAACCGGCTCGGCCCATAGAGACGGACCCCAACGTTTCTGTCCGATAGCTCATTCAAGGACCCCGTAGCAAGGCATGTAAAAAAGTGGATTTTCAGCACCAATTAGGGTTTTGCTCGGGCACCGAAGGACCTATCGAGCCGAAACTCGGGATTCGGGGTCGCCTCACATGGGCCTACACATAATGTCCGAACTGGACCCGCAGCTAGAACGTAACTATGTGTTTTACGTTTTATTATGTTTTAAACTGAAGGCGCTGTGAATTATGGGCCTGCTCTGACATATGTGATAGTAGGCTTCTAAATGAGTTGGAAAAAGTGGGTTTGGTGTCAATTGGTATCAGTTTGGTGTCATAATGACATCTAATTGACTGATGGACACTGACTTGCTAGTTGACTTTTGTACATTTGCAATGTGTTTAAACGGAGAGGGACCATCACCAAAATGGCATTCTGAAATCAACACAAAAAATGGCATCACCATAGTCTCCAGACTGTGCCGACTTCAACGAGATATCCCGCTTGACCGTAGCTCGCTCGGTCTAAGCGCAGCGACCATTAGAAAAGTAGGCCCAAAATGAAGCCTGCCCCACAACGTCATTTGATTTTGGGTGACAGTGAGAGAACCGTTAGGGTGAGAAGAAAAATTCCACCACAGGAATGTTCCTAAGGTCCTCCCGATCTGTGCAAGCCTAACCGTGACCATGTGGCATTAACCCTTCACACTAAAACAGGGTTTTTTGATCTCACAGATTACAATGACATCTCTCCCCATAGGAATACATTGCCTGCACCCCTAAATTCAACCTGAAGCCTATGTGGGTTATGAATGCCGTATGAACCTGTCTTCGGTGACAGTCCAATCAGGCCACTATGAGGTCTACCTGTGTTGATTCTAAGCTTCCTGGACCAACCGGAAGTGGTTAAAATCACCCTAAAAGTGTATATCCATACCCTGCCTTGCAGTTTGATAGACATAGTGCATTCAACCCTGTGTAAATCAGTCAGTTCTGAACGTAAAGACTTAAAACTCAGGATTCTGTAAAAGCATACCCCAATGAGGATATGTGTTGACTTATAGCTTCCTGTGCCAACCGGAAGTGCCATAATTGGTGTCTCAGGGGCTGTTTCGAAGGGTTAAAAAAGTCAGATCTGTCCAAAACTTCATATGTGTGATTAGGCAACCCCCATGAACTGTAAATCAGTCATTTTTCCCATAAAATTTCAAAGGAAAACTAAATCACACTAACACACAACTTGGAAGGAGGGACGTATTGGGGTGCGTAGAGACAGTCAGTGGCTGCAATAGTTAGCTTTGTTCGAGCTAAAAAAGAACCGTCAGACCTAGAGTTCCGAAACTTTAGAAACCTGTTCTAGACCTCCGGTCGATAGTGCGTGGTGAGTTAGGTGGCTCTAGAAGGTTCTCGGACCGAGGAACAGCCTCGTACATTTGCAATGACTTCAATTCATTTTGACCATTACGAAAATGACGACATTTAGAAAAGTCTCAGAGACACAAGGCTAGGTGCAGTGAAACCGGCTCGGCCCATAGAGACGGACCCCAACGTTTCTGTCCGATAGCTCATTCAAGGACCCCGTAGCAAGGCATGTAAAAAAGTGGATTTTCAGCACCAATTAGGGTTTTGCTCGGGCACCGAAGGACCTATCGAGCCGAAACTCGGGATTCGGGGTCGCCTCACATAGGCCTACACATAATGTCCGAACTGGACCCGCAGCTAGAACGTAACTATGTGTTTTACGTTTTATTATGTTTTAAACTGAAGGCGCTGTGAATTATGGGCCTGCTCTGACATATGTGATAGTAGGCTTCTAAATGAGTTGGAAAAAGTGGGTTTGGTGTCAATTGGTATCAGTTTGGTGTCATAATGACATCTAATTGACTGATGGACACTGACTTGCTAGTTGACTTTTGTACATTTGCAATGTGTTTAAACGGAGAGGGACCATCGCCAAAATGGCATTCTGAAATCAACACAAAAAATGGCATCACCATAGTCTCCAGACTGTGCCGACTTCAACGAGATATCCCGCTTGACCGTAGCTCGCTCGGTCTAAGCGCAGCGACCATTAGAAAAGTAGGCCCAAAATGAAGCCTGCCCCACAACGTCATTTGATTTTGGGTGACAGTGAGAGAACCGTTAGGGTGAGAAGAAAAATTCCACCACAGGAATGTTCCTAAGGTCCTCCCGATCTGTGCAAGCCTAACCTTGACCGTGTGGCATTAACCCTTCACACTAAAACAGGGTTTTTTGATCGCACAGATTACAATGACATCTCTCCCCATAGGAATACATTGCCTGCACCCCTAAATTCAACCTGAAGCCTATGTGGGTTATGAATGCCGTATGAACCTGTCTTCGGTGACAGTCCAATCAGGCCACTATGAGGTCTACCTGTGTTGATTCTAAGCTTCCTGGACCAACCGGAAGTGGTTAAAATCACCCTAAAAGTGTATATCCATACCCTGCCTTGCAGTTTGATAGACATAGTGCATTCAACCCTGTGTAAATCAGTCAGTTCTGAACGTAAAGACTTAAAACTCAGGATTCTGTAAAAGCATACCCCAATGAGGATATGTGTTGACTTATAGCTTCCTGTGCCAACCGGAAGTGCCATAATTGGTGTCTCAGGGGCTGTTTCGAAGGGTTAAAAAAGTCAGATCTGTCCAAAACTTCATATGTGTGATTAGGCAACCCCCATGAACTGTAAATCAGTCATTTTTCCCATAAAATTTCAAAGGAAAACTAAATCACACTAACACACAACTTGGAAGGAGGGACGTATTGGGGTGCGTAGAGACAGTCAGTGGCTGCAATAGTTAGCTTTGTTCGAGCTAAAAAAGAACCGTCAGACCTAGAGTTCCGAAACTTTAGAAACCTGTTCTAGACCTCCGGTCGATAGTGCGTGGTGAGTTAGGTGGCTCTAGAAGGTTCTCGGACCGAGGAACAGCCTCGTACATTTGCAATGACTTCAATTCATTTTGACCATTACGAAAATGACGACATTTAGAAAAGTCTCAGAGACACAAGGCTAGGTGCAGTGAAACCGGCTCGGCCCATAGAGACGGACCCCAACGTTTCTGTCCGATAGCTCATTCAAGGACCCCGTAGCAAGGCATGTAAAAAAGTGGATTTTCAGCACCAATTAGGGTTTTGCTCGGGCACCGAAGGACCTATCGAGCCGAAACTCGGGATTCGGGGTCGCCTCACATAGGCCTACACATAATGTCCGAACTGGACCCGCAGCTAGAACGTAACTATGTGTTTTACGTTTTATTATGTTTTAAACTGAAGGCGCTGTGAATTATGGGCCTGCTCTGACATATGTGATAGTAGGCTTCTAAATGAGTTGGAAAAAGTGGGTTTGGTGTCAATTGGTATCAGTTTGGTGTCATAATGACATCTAATTGACTGATGGACACTGACTTGCTAGTTGACTTTTGTACATTTGCAATGTGTTTAAACGGAGAGGGACCATCACCAAAATGGCATTCTGAAATCAACACAAGAAATGGCATCACCATAGTCTCCAGACTGTGCCGACTTCAACGAGATATCCCGCTTGACCGTAGCTCGCTCGGTCTAAGCGCAGCGACCATTAGAAAAGTAGGCCCAAAATGAAGCCTGCCCCACAACGTCATTTGATTTTGGGTGACAGTGAGAGAACCGTTAGGGTGAGAAGAAAAATTCCACCACAGGAATGTTCCTAAGGTCCTCCCGATCTGTGCAAGCCTAACCTTGACCGTGTGGCATTAACCCTTCACACTAAAACAGGGTTTTTTGATCTCACAGATTACAATGACATCTCTCCCCATAGGAATACATTGCCTGCACCCCTAAATTCAACCTGAAGCCTATGTGGGTTATGAATGCCGTATGAACCTGTCTTCGGTGACAGTCCAATCAGGCCACTATGAGGTCTACCTGTGTTGATTCTAAGCTTCCTGGACCAACCGGAAGTGGTTAAAATCACCCTAAAAGTGTATATCCATACCCTGCCTTGCAGTTTGATAGACATAGTGCATTCAACCCTGTGTAAATCAGTCAGTTCTGAACGTAAAGACTTAAAACTCAGGATTCTGTAAAAGCATACCCCAATGAGGATATGTGTTGACTTATAGCTTCCTGTGCCAACCGGAAGTGCCATAATTGGTGTCTCAGGGGCTGTTTCGAAGGGTTAAAAAAGTCAGATCTGTCCAAAACTTCATATGTGTGATTAGGCAACCCCCATGAACTGTAAATCAGTCATTTTTCCCATAAAATTTCAAAGGAAAACTAAATCACACTAACACACAACTTGGAAGGAGGGACGTATTGGGGTGCGTAGAGACAGTCAGTGGCTGCAATAGTTAGCTTTGTTCGAGCTAAAAAAGAACCGTCAGACCTAGAGTTCCGAAACTTTAGAAACCTGTTCTAGACCTCCGGTCGATAGTGCGTGGTGAGTTAGGTGGCTCTAGAAGGTTCTCGGACCGAGGAACAGCCTCGTACATTTGCAATGACTTCAATTCATTTTGACCATTACGAAAATGACGACATTTAGAAAAGTCTCAGAGACACAAGGCTAGGTGCAGTGAAACCGGCTCGGCCCATAGAGACGGACCCCAACGTTTCTGTCCGATAGCTCATTCAAGGACCCCGTAGCAAGGCATGTAAAAAAGTGGATTTTCAGCACCAATTAGGGTTTTGCTCGGGCACGGAAGGACCTATCGAGCCGAAACTCGGGATTCGGGGTCGCCTCACATAGGCCTACACATAATGTCCGAACTGGACCCGCAGCTAGAACGTAACTATGTGTTTTACATTTTATTATGTTTTAAACTGAAGGCGCTGTGAATTATGGGCCTGCTCTGACATATGTGATAGTAGGCTTCTAAATGAGTTGGAAAAAGTGGGTTTGGTGTCAATTGGTATCAGTTTGGTGTCATAATGACATCTAATTGACTGATGGACACTGACTTGCTAGTTGACTTTTGTACATTTGCAATGTGTTTAAACGGAGAGGGACCATCGCCAAAATGGCATTCTGAAATCAACACAAAAAATGGCATCACCATAGTCTCCAGACTGTGCCGACTTCAACGAGATATCCCGCTTGACCGTAGCTCGCTCGGTCTAAGCGCAGCGACCATTAGAAAAGTAGGCCCAAAATGAAGCCTGCCCCACAACGTCATTTGATTTTGGGTGACAGTGAGAGAACCGTTAGGGTGAGAAGAAAAATTCCACCACAGGAATGTTCCTAAGGTCCTCCCGATCTGTGCAAGCCTAACCTTGACCGTGTGGCATTAACCCTTCACACTAAAACAGGGTTTTTTGATCTCACAGATTACAATGACATCTCTCCCCATAGGAATACATTGCCTGCACCCCTAAATTCAACCTGAAGCCTATGTGGGTTATGAATGCCGTATGAACCTGTCTTCGGTGACAGTCCAATCAGGCCACTATGAGGTCTACCTGTGTTGATTCTAAGCTTCCTGGACCAACCGGAAGTGGTTAAAATCACCCTAAAAGTGTATATCCATACCCTGCCTTGCAGTTTGATAGACATAGTGCATTCAACCCTGTGTAAATCAGTCAGTTCTGAACGTAAAGACTTAAAACTCAGGATTCTGTAAAAGCATACCCCAATGAGGATATGTGTTGACTTATAGCTTCCTGTGCCAACCGGAAGTGCCATAATTGGTGTCTCAGGGGCTGTTTCGAAGGGTTAAAAAAGTCAGATCTGTCCAAAACTTCATATGTGTGATTAGGCAACCCCCATGAACTGTAAATCAGTCATTTTTCCCATAAAATTTCAAAGGAAAACTAAATCACACTAACACACAACTTGGAAGGAGGGACGTATTGGGGTGCGTAGAGACAGTCAGTGGCTGCAATAGTTAGCTTTGTTCGAGCTAAAAAAGAACCGTCAGACCTAGAGTTCCGAAACTTTAGAAACCTGTTCTAGACCTCCGGTCGATAGTGCGTGGTGAGTTAGGTGGCTCTAGAAGGTTCTCGGACCGAGGAACAGCCTCGTACATTTGCAATGACTTCAATTCATTTTGACCATTACGAAAATGACGACATTTAGAAAAGTCTCAGAGACACAAGGCTAGGTGCAGTGAAACCGGCTCGGCCCATAGAGACGGACCCCAACGTTTCTGTCCGATAGCTCATTCAAGGACCCCGTAGCAAGGCATGTAAAAAAGTGGATTTTCAGCACCAATTAGGGTTTTGCTCGGGCACGGAAGGACCTATCGAGCCGAAACTCGGGATTCGGGGTCGCCTCACATAGGCCTACACATAATGTCCGAACTGGACCCGCAGCTAGAACGTAACTATGTGTTTTACATTTTATTATGTTTTAAACTGAAGGCGCTGTGAATTATGGGCCTGCTCTGACATATGTGATAGTAGGCTTCTAAATGAGTTGGAAAAAGTGGGTTTGGTGTCAATTGGTATCAGTTTGGTGTCATAATGACATCTAATTGACTGATGGACACTGACTTGCTAGTTGACTTTTGTACATTTGCAATGTGTTTAAACGGAGAGGGACCATCGCCAAAATGGCATTCTGAAATCAACACAAAAAATGGCATCACCATAGTCTCCAGACTGTGCCGACTTCAACGAGATATCCCGCTTGACCGTAGCTCGCTCGGTCTAAGCGCAGCGACCATTAGAAAAGTAGGCCCAAAATGAAGCCTGCCCCACAACGTCATTTGATTTTGGGTGACAGTGAGAGAACCGTTAGGGTGAGAAGAAAAATTCCACCACAGGAATGTTCCTAAGGTCCTCCCGATCTGTGCAAGCCTAACCTTGACCGTGTGGCATTAACCCTTCACACTAAAACAGGGTTTTTTGATCGCACAGATTACAATGACATCTCTCCCCATAGGAATACATTGCCTGCACCCCTAAATTCAACCTGAAGCCTATGTGGGTTATGAATGCCGTATGAACCTGTCTTCGGTGACAGTCCAATCAGGCCACTATGAGGTCTACCTGTGTTGATTCTAAGCTTCCTGGACCAACCGGAAGTGGTTAAAATCACCCTAAAAGTGTATATCCATACCCTGCCTTGCAGTTTGATAGACATAGTGCATTCAACCCTGTGTAAATCAGTCAGTTCTGAACGTAAAGACTTAAAACTCAGGATTCTGTAAAAGCATACCCCAATGAGGATATGTGTTGACTTATAGCTTCCTGTGCCAACCGGAAGTGCCATAATTGGTGTCTCAGGGGCTGTTTCGAAGGGTTAAAAAAGTCAGATCTGTCCAAAACTTCATATGTGTGATTAGGCAACCCCCATGAACTGTAAATCAGTCATTTTTCCCATAAAATTTCAAAGGAAAACTAAATCACACTAACACACAACTTGGAAGGAGGGACGTATTGGGGTGCGTAGAGACAGTCAGTGGCTGCAATAGTTAGCTTTGTTCGAGCTAAAAAAGAACCGTCAGACCTAGAGTTCCGAAACTTTAGAAACCTGTTCTAGACCTCCGGTCGATAGTGCGTGGTGAGTTAGGTGGCTCTAGAAGGTTCTCGGACCGAGGAACAGCCTCGTACATTTGCAATGACTTCAATTCATTTTGACCATTACGAAAATGACGACATTTAGAAAAGTCTCAGAGACACAAGGCTAGGTGCAGTGAAACCGGCTCGGCCCATAGAGACGGACCCCAACGTTTCTGTCCGATAGCTCATTCAAGGACCCCGTAGCAAGGCATGTAAAAAAGTGGATTTTCAGCACCAATTAGGGTTTTGCTCGGGCACCGAAGGACCTATCGAGCCGAAACTCGGGATTCGGGGTCGCCTCACATAGGCCTACACATAATGTCCGAACTGGACCCGCAGCTAGAACGTAACTATGTGTTTTACGTTTTATTATGTTTTAAACTGAAGGCGCTGTGAATTATGGGCCTGCTCTGACATATGTGATAGTAGGCTTCTAAATGAGTTGGAAAAAGTGGGTTTGGTGTCAATTGGTATCAGTTTGGTGTCATAATGACATCTAATTGACTGATGGACACTGACTTGCTAGTTGACTTTTGTACATTTGCAATGTGTTTAAACGGAGAGGGACCATCACCAAAATGGCATTCTGAAATCAACACAAGAAATGGCATCACCATAGTCTCCAGACTGTGCCGACTTCAACGAGATATCCCGCTTGACCGTAGCTCGCTCGGTCTAAGCGCAGCGACCATTAGAAAAGTAGGCCCAAAATGAAGCCTGCCCCACAACGTCATTTGATTTTGGGTGACAGTGAGAGAACCGTTAGGGTGAGAAGAAAAATTCCACCACAGGAATGTTCCTAAGGTCCTCCCGATCTGTGCAAGCCTAACCTTGACCGTGTGGCATTAACCCTTCACACTAAAACAGGGTTTTTTGATCTCACAGATTACAATGACATCTCTCCCCATAGGAATACATTGCCTGCACCCCTAAATTCAACCTGAAGCCTATGTGGGTTATGAATGCCGTATGAACCTGTCTTCGGTGACAGTCCAATCAGGCCACTATGAGGTCTACCTGTGTTGATTCTAAGCTTCCTGGACCAACCGGAAGTGGTTAAAATCACCCTAAAAGTGTATATCCATACCCTGCCTTGCAGTTTGATAGACATAGTGCATTCAACCCTGTGTAAATCAGTCAGTTCTGAACGTAAAGACTTAAAACTCAGGATTCTGTAAAAGCATACCCCAATGAGGATATGTGTTGACTTATAGCTTCCTGTGCCAACCGGAAGTGCCATAATTGGTGTCTGTTTCGAAGGGTTAAAAAAGTCAGATCTGTCCAAAACTTCATATGTGTGATTAGGCAACCCCCATGAACTGTAAATCAGTCATTTTTCCCATAAAATTTCAAAGGAAAACTAAATCACACTAACACACAACTTGGAAGGAGGGACGTATTGGGGTGCGTAGAGACAGTCAGTGGCTGCAATAGTTAGCTTTGTTCGAGCTAAAAAAGAACCGTCAGACCTAGAGTTCCGAAACTTTAGAAACCTGTTCTAGACCTCCGGTCGATAGTGCGTGGTGAGTTAGGTGGCTCTAGAAGGTTCTCGGACCGAGGAACAGCCTCGTACATTTGCAATGACTTCAATTCATTTTGACCATTACGAAAATGACGACATTTAGAAAAGTCTCAGAGACACAAGGCTAGGTGCAGTGAAACCGGCTCGGCCCATAGAGACGGACCCCAACGTTTCTGTCCGATAGCTCATTCAAGGACCCCGTAGCAAGGCATGTAAAAAAGTGGATTTTCAGCACCAATTAGGGTTTTGCTCGGGCACGGAAGGACCTATCGAGCCGAAACTCGGGATTCGGGGTCGCCTCACATAGGCCTACACATAATGTCCGAACTGGACCCGCAGCTAGAACGTAACTATGTGTTTTACATTTTATTATGTTTTAAACTGAAGGCGCTGTGAATTATGGGCCTGCTCTGACATATGTGATAGTAGGCTTCTAAATGAGTTGGAAAAAGTGGGTTTGGTGTCAATTGGTATCAGTTTGGTGTCATAATGACATCTAATTGACTGATGGACACTGACTTGCTAGTTGACTTTTGTACATTTGCAATGTGTTTAAACGGAGAGGGACCATCACCAAAATGGCATTCTGAAATCAACACAAGAAATGGCATCACCATAGTCTCCAGACTGTGCCGACTTCAACGAGATATCCCGCTTGACCGTAGCTCGCTCGGTCTAAGCGCAGCGACCATTAGAAAAGTAGGCCCAAAATGAAGCCTGCCCCACAACGTCATTTGATTTTGGGTGACAGTGAGAGAACCGTTAGGGTGAGAAGAAAAATTCCACCACAGGAATGTTCCTAAGGTCCTCCCGATCTGTGCAAGCCTAACCTTGACCGTGTGGCATTAACCCTTCACACTAAAACAGGGTTTTTTGATCTCACAGATTACAATGACATCTCTCCCCATAGGAATACATTGCCTGCACCCCTAAATTCAACCTGAAGCCTATGTGGGTTATGAATGCCGTATGAACCTGTCTTCGGTGACAGTCCAATCAGGCCACTATGAGGTCTACCTGTGTTGATTCTAAGCTTCCTGGACCAACCGGAAGTGGTTAAAATCACCCTAAAAGTGTATATCCATACCCTGCCTTGCAGTTTGATAGACATAGTGCATTCAACCCTGTGTAAATCAGTCAGTTCTGAACGTAAAGACTTAAAACTCAGGATTCTGTAAAAGCATACCCCAATGAGGATATGTGTTGACTTATAGCTTCCTGTGCCAACCGGAAGTGCCATAATTGGTGTCTGTTTCGAAGGGTTAAAAAAGTCAGATCTGTCCAAAACTTCATATGTGTGATTAGGCAACCCCCATGAACTGTAAATCAGTCATTTTTCCCATAAAATTTCAAAGGAAAACTAAATCACACTAACACACAACTTGGAAGGAGGGACGTATTGGGGTGCGTAGAGACAGTCAGTGGCTGCAATAGTTAGCTTTGTTCGAGCTAAAAAAGAACCGTCAGACCTAGAGTTCCGAAACTTTAGAAACCTGTTCTAGACCTCCGGTCGATAGTGCGTGGTGAGTTAGGTGGCTCTAGAAGGTTCTCGGACCGAGGAACAGCCTCGTACATTTGCAATGACTTCAATTCCTTTAGACCATTACGAAAATGACGACATTTAGAAAAGTCTCAGAGACGCAAGGCTAGGTGCAGTGAAACCGGCTCGGCCCATAGAGACGGACCCCAACGTTTCTGTCCGATAGCTCATTCAAGGACCCCGTAGCAAGGCATGTAAAAAAGTGGATTTTCAGCACCAATTAGGGTTTTGCTCGGGCACCGAAGGACCTATCGAGCCGAAACTCCGGATTCGGGGTCGCCTCACATGGGCCTACACATAATGTCCGAACTGGACCCGCAGCTAGAACGTAACTATGTGTTTTACGTTTTATTATGTTTTAAACTGAAGGCGCTGTGAATTATGGGCCTGCTCTGACATATGTGATAGTAGGCTTCTAAATGAGTTGGAAAAAGTGGGTTTGGTGTCAATTGGTATCAGTTTGGTGTCATAATGACATCTAATTGACTGATGGACACTGACTTGCTAGTTGACTTTTGTACATTTGTAATGTGTTTAAACGGAGAGGGACCATCACCAAAATGGCATTCTGAAATCAACACAAAAAATGGCATCACCATAGTCTCCAGACTGTGCCGACTTCAACGAGATATCCCGCTTGACCGTAGCTCGCTCGGTCTAAGCGCAGCGACCATTAGAAAAGTAGGCCCAAAATGAAGCCTGCCCCACAACGTCATTTGATTTTGGGTGACAGTGAGAGAACCGTTAGGGTGAGAAGAAAAATTCCACCACAGGAATGTTCCTAAGGTCCTCCCGATCTGTGCAAGCCTAACCTTGACCGTGTGGCATTAACCCTTCACACTAAAACAGGGTTTTTTGATCTCACAGATTACAATGACATCTCTCCCCATAGGAATACATTGCCTGCACCCCTAAATTCAACCTGAAGCCTATGTGGGTTATGAATGCCGTATGAACCTGTCTTCGGTGACAGTCCAATCAGGCCACTATGAGGTCTACCTGTGTTGATTCTAAGCTTCCTGGACCAACCGGAAGTGGTTAAAATCACCCTAAAAGTGTATATCCATACCCTGCCTTGCAGTTTGATAGACATAGTGCATTCAACCCTGTGTAAATCAGTCAGTTCTGAACGTAAAGACTTAAAACTCAGGATTCTGTAAAAGCATACCCCAATGAGGATATGTGTTGACTTATAGCTTCCTGTGCCAACCGGAAGTGCCATAATTGGTGTTTCAGGGGCTGTTTCGAAGGGTTAAAAAAGTCAGATCTGTCCAAAACTTCATATGTGTGATTAGGCAACCCCCATGAACTGTAAATCAGTCATTTTTCCCATAAAATTTCTAAGGAAAACTAAATCACACTAACACACAACTTGGAAGGAGGGACGTATTGGGGTGCGTAGAGACAGTCAGTGGCTGCAATAGTTAGCTTTGTTCGAGCTAAAAAAGAACCGTCAGACCTAGAGTTCCGAAACTTTAGAAACCTGTTCTAGACCTCCGGTCGATAGTGCGTGGTGAGTTAGGTGGCTCTAGAAGGTTCTCGGACCGAGGAACAGCCTCGTACATTTGCAATGACTTCAATTCATTTTGACCATTACGAAAATGACGACATTTAGAAAAGTCTCAGAGACACAAGGCTAGGTGCAGTGAAACCGGCTCGGCCCATAGAGACGGACCCCAACGTTTCTGTCCGATAGCTCATTCAAGGACCCCGTAGCAAGGCATGTAAAAAAGTGGATTTTCAGCACCAATTAGGGTTTTGCTCGGGCACCGAAGGACCTATCGAGCCGAAACTCGGGATTCGGGGTCGCCTCACATAGGCCTACACATAATGTCCGAACTGGACCCGCAGCTAGAACGTAACTATGTGTTTTACGTTTTATTATGTTTTAAACTGAAGGCGCTGTGAATTATGGGCCTGCTCTGACATATGTGATAGTAGGCTTCTAAATGAGTTGGAAAAAGTGGGTTTGGTGTCAATTGGTATCAGTTTGGTGTCATAATGACATCTAATTGACTGATGGACACTGACTTGCTAGTTGACTTTTGTACATTTGCAATGTGTTTAAACGGAGAGGGACCATCACCAAAATGGCATTCTGAAATCAACACAAGAAATGGCATCACCATAGTCTCCAGACTGTGCCGACTTCAACGAGATATCCCGCTTGACCGTAGCTCGCTCGGTCTAAGCGCAGCGACCATTAGAAAAGTAGGCCCAAAATGAAGCCTGCCCCACAACGTCATTTGATTTTGGGTGACAGTGAGAGAACCGTTAGGGTGAGAAGAAAAATTCCACCACAGGAATGTTCCTAAGGTCCTCCCGATCTGTGCAAGCCTAACCTTGACCGTGTGGCATTAACCCTTCACACTAAAACAGGGTTTTTTGATCTCACAGATTACAATGACATCTCTCCCCATAGGAATACATTGCCTGCACCCCTAAATTCAACCTGAAGCCTATGTGGGTTATGAATGCCGTATGAACCTGTCTTCGGTGACAGTCCAATCAGGCCACTATGAGGTCTACCTGTGTTGATTCTAAGCTTCCTGGACCAACCGGAAGTGGTTAAAATCACCCTAAAAGTGTATATCCATACCCTGCCTTGCAGTTTGATAGACATAGTGCATTCAACCCTGTGTAAATCAGTCAGTTCTGAACGTAAAGACTTAAAACTCAGGATTCTGTAAAAGCATACCCCAATGAGGATATGTGTTGACTTATAGCTTCCTGTGCCAACCGGAAGTGCCATAATTGGTGTCTCAGGGGCTGTTTCGAAGGGTTAAAAAAGTCAGATCTGTCCAAAACTTCATATGTGTGATTAGGCAACCCCCATGAACTGTAAATCAGTCATTTTTCCCATAAAATTTCAAAGGAAAACTAAATCACACTAACACACAACTTGGAAGGAGGGACGTATTGGGGTGCGTAGAGACAGTCAGTGGCTGCAATAGTTAGCTTTGTTCGAGCTAAAAAAGAACCGTCAGACCTAGAGTTCCGAAACTTTAGAAACCTGTTCTAGACCTCCGGTCGATAGTGCGTGGTGAGTTAGGTGGCTCTAGAAGGTTCTCGGACCGAGGAACAGCCTCGTACATTTGCAATGACTTCAATTCATTTTGACCATTACGAAAATGACGACATTTAGAAAAGTCTCAGAGACACAAGGCTAGGTGCAGTGAAACCGGCTCGGCCCATAGAGACGGACCCCAACGTTTCTGTCCGATAGCTCATTCAAGGACCCCGTAGCAAGGCATGTAAAAAAGTGGATTTTCAGCACCAATTAGGGTTTTGCTCGGGCACCGAAGGACCTATCGAGCCGAAACTCGGGATTCGGGGTCGCCTCACATAGGCCTACACATAATGTCCGAACTGGACCCGCAGCTAGAACGTAACTATGTGTTTTACGTTTTCTGAACGTAAAGACTTAAAACTCAGGATTCTGTAAAAGCATACCCCAATGAGGATATGTGTTGACTTATAGCTTCCTGTGCCAACCGGAAGTGCCATAATTGGTGTCTGTTTCGAAGGGTTAAAAAAGTCAGATCTGTCCAAAACTTCATATGTGTGATTAGGCAACCCCCATGAACTGTAAATCAGTCATTTTTCCCATAAAATTTCAAAGGAAAACTAAATCACACTAACACACAACTTGGAAGGAGGGACGTATTGGGGTGCGTAGAGACAGTCAGTGGCTGCAATAGTTAGCTTTGTTCGAGCTAAAAAAGAACCGTCAGACCTAGAGTTCCGAAACTTTAGAAACCTGTTCTAGACCTCCGGTCGATAGTGCGTGGTGAGTTAGGTGGCTCTAGAAGGTTCTCGGACCGAGGAACAGCCTCGTACATTTGCAATGACTTCAATTCATTTTGACCATTACGAAAATGACGACATTTAGAAAAGTCTCAGAGACACAAGGCTAGGTGCAGTGAAACCGGCTCGGCCCATAGAGACGGACCCCAACGTTTCTGTCCGATAGCTCATTCAAGGACCCCGTAGCAAGGCATGTAAAAAAGTGGATTTTCAGCACCAATTAGGGTTTTGCTCGGGCACCGAAGGACCTATCGAGCCGAAACTCCGGATTCGGGGTCGCCTCACATGGGCCTACACATAATGTCCGAACTGGACCCGCAGCTAGAACGTAACTATGTGTTTTACGTTTTATTATGTTTTAAACTGAAGGCGCTGTGAATTATGGGCCTGCTCTGACATATGTGATAGTAGGCTTCTAAATGAGTTGGAAAAAGTGGGTTTGGTGTCAATTGGTATCAGTTTGGTGTCATAATGACATCTAATTGACTGATGGACACTGACTTGCTAGTTGACTTTTGTACATTTGCAATGTGTTTAAACGGAGAGGGACCATCACCAAAATGGCATTCTGAAATCAACACAAAAAATGGCATCACCATAGTCTCCAGACTGTGCCGACTTCAACGAGATATCCCGCTTGACCGTAGCTCGCTCGGTCTAAGCGCAGCGACCATTAGAAAAGTAGGCCCAAAATGAAGCCTGCCCCACAACGTCATTTGATTTTGGGTGACAGTGAGAGAACCGTTAGGGTGAGAAGAAAAATTCCACCACAGGAATGTTCCTAAGGTCCTCCCGATCTGTGCAAGCCTAACCTTGACCGTGTGGCATTAACCCTTCACACTAAAACAGGTTTTTTTGATCTCACAGATTACAATGACATCTCTCCCCATAGGAATACATTGCCTGCACCCCTAAATTCAACCTGAAGCCTATGTGGGTTATGAATGCCGTATGAACCTGTCTTCGGTGACAGTCCAATCAGGCCACTATGAGGTCTACCTGTGTTGATTCTAAGCTTCCTGGACCAACCGGAAGTGGTTAAAATCACCCTAAAAGTGTATATCCATACCCTGCCTTGCAGTTTGATAGACATAGTGCATTCAACCCTGTGTAAATCAGTCAGTTCTGAACGTAAAGACTTAAAACTCAGGATTCTGTAAAAGCATACCCCAATGAGGATATGTGTTGACTTATAGCTTCCTGTGCCAACCGGAAGTGCCATAATTGGTGTCTCAGGGGCTGTTTCGAAGGGTTAAAAAAGTCAGATCTGTCCAAAACTTCATATGTGTGATTAGGCAACCCCCATGAACTGTAAATCAGTCATTTTTCCCATAAAATTTCAAAGGAAAACTAAATCACACTAACACACAACTTGGAAGGAGGGACGTATTGGGGTGCGTAGAGACAGTCAGTGGCTGCAATAGTTAGCTTTGTTCGAGCTAAAAAAGAACCGTCAGACCTAGAGTTCCGAAACTTTAGAAACCTGTTCTAGACCTCCGGTCGATAGTGCGTGGTGAGTTAGGTGGCTCTAGAAGGTTCTCGGACCGAGGAACAGCCTCGTACATTTGCAATGACTTCAATTCATTTTGACCATTACGAAAATGACGACATTTAGAAAAGTCTCAGAGACACAAGGCTAGGTGCAGTGAAACCGGCTCGGCCCATAGAGACGGACCCCAACGTTTCTGTCCGATAGCTCATTCAAGGACCCCGTAGCAAGGCATGTAAAAAAGTGGATTTTCAGCACCAATTAGGGTTTTGCTCGGGCACCGAAGGACCTATCGAGCCGAAACTCGGGATTCGGGGTCGCCTCACATAGGCCTACACATAATGTCCGAACTGGACCCGCAGCTAGAACGTAACTATGTGTTTTACGTTTTATTATGTTTTAAACTGAAGGCGCTGTGAATTATGGGCCTGCTCTGACATATGTGATAGTAGGCTTCTAAATGAGTTGGAAAAAGTGGGTTTGGTGTCAATTGGTATCAGTTTGGTGTCATAATGACATCTAATTGACTGATGGACACTGACTTGCTAGTTGACTTTTGTACATTTGCAATGTGTTTAAACGGAGAGGGACCATCACCAAAATGGCATTCTGAAATCAACACAAAAAATGGCATCACCATAGTCTCCAGACTGTGCCGACTTCAACGAGATATCCCGCTTGATCGTAGCTCGCTCGGTCTAAGCGCAGCGACCATTAGAAAAGTAGGCCCAAAATGAAGCCTGCCCCACAACGTCATTTGATTTTGGGTGACAGTGAGAGAACCGTTAGGGTGAGAAGAAAAATTCCACCACAGGAATGTTCCTAAGGTCCTCCCGATCTGTGCAAGCCTAACCTTGACCGTGTGGCATTAACCCTTCACACTAAAACAGGTTTTTTTGATCTCACAGATTACAATGACATCTCTCCCCATAGGAATACATTGCCTGCACCCCTAAATTCAACCTGAAGCCTATGTGGGTTATGAATGCCGTATGAACCTGTCTTCGGTGACAGTCCAATCAGGCCACTATGAGGTCTACCTGTGTTGATTCTAAGCTTCCTGGACCAACCGGAAGTGGTTAAAATCACCCTAAAAGTGTATATCCATACCCTGCCTTGCAGTTTGATAGACATAGTGCATTCAACCCTGTGTAAATCAGTCAGTTCTGAACGTAAAGACTTAAAACTCAGGATTCTGTAAAAGCATACCCCAATGAGGATATGTGTTGACTTATAGCTTCCTGTGCCAACCGGAAGTGCCATAATTGGTGTCTGTTTCGAAGGGTTAAAAAAGTCAGATCTGTCCAAAACTTCATATGTGTGATTAGGCAACCCCCATGAACTGTAAATCAGTCATTTTTCCCATAAAATTTCAAAGGAAAACTAAATCACACTAACACACAACTTGGAAGGAGGGACGTATTGGGGTGCGTAGAGACAGTCAGTGGCTGCAATAGTTAGCTTTGTTCGAGCTAAAAAAGAACCGTCAGACCTAGAGTTCCGAAACTTTAGAAACCTGTTCTAGACCTCCGGTCGATAGTGCGTGGTGAGTTAGGTGGCTCTAGAAGGTTCTCGGACCGAGGAACAGCCTCGTACATTTGCAATGACTTCAATTCATTTTGACCATTACGAAAATGACGACATTTAGAAAAGTCTCAGAGACACAAGGCTAGGTGCAGTGAAACCGGCTCGGCCCATAGAGACGGACCCCAACGTTTCTGTCCGATAGCTCATTCAAGGACCCCGTAGCAAGGCATGTAAAAAAGTGGATTTTCAGCACCAATTAGGGTTTTGCTCGGGCACCGAAGGACCTATCGAGCCGAAACTCGGGATTCGGGGTCGCCTCACATAGGCCTACACATAATGTCCGAACTGGACCCGCAGCTAGAACGTAACTATGTGTTTTACGTTTTATTATGTTTTAAACTGAAGGCGCTGTGAATTATGGGCCTGCTCTGACATATGTGATAGTAGGCTTCTAAATGAGTTGGAAAAAGTGGGTTTGGTGTCAATTGGTATCAGTTTGGTGTCATAATGACATCTAATTGACTGATGGACACTGACTTGCTAGTTGACTTTTGTACATTTGCAATGTGTTTAAACGGAGAGGGACCATCGCCAAAATGGCATTCTGAAATCAACACAAAAAATGGCATCACCATAGTCTCCAGACTGTGCCGACTTCAACGAGATATCCCGCTTGACCGTAGCTCGCTCGGTCTAAGCGCAGCGACCATTAGAAAAGTAGGCCCAAAATGAAGCCTGCCCCACAACGTCATTTGATTTTGGGTGACAGTGAGAGAACCGTTAGGGTGAGAAGAAAAATTCCACCACAGGAATGTTCCTAAGGTCCTCCCGATCTGTGCAAGCCTAACCTTGACCGTGTGGCATTAACCCTTCACACTAAAACAGGTTTTTTTGATCTCACAGATTACAATGACATCTCTCCCCATAGGAATACATTGCCTGCACCCCTAAATTCAACCTGAAGCCTATGTGGGTTATGAATGCCGTATGAACCTGTCTTCGGTGACAGTCCAATCAGGCCACTATGAGGTCTACCTGTGTTGATTCTAAGCTTCCTGGACCAACCGGAAGTGGTTAAAATCACCCTAAAAGTGTATATCCATACCCTGCCTTGCAGTTTGATAGACATAGTGCATTCAACCCTGTGTAAATCAGTCAGTTCTGAACGTAAAGACTTAAAACTCAGGATTCTGTAAAAGCATACCCCAATGAGGATATGTGTTGACTTATAGCTTCCTGTGCCAACCGGAAGTGCCATAATTGGTGTCTCAGGGGCTGTTTCGAAGGGTTAAAAAAGTCAGATCTGTCCAAAACTTCATATGTGTGATTAGGCAACCCCCATGAACTGTAAATCAGTCATTTTTCCCATAAAATTTCAAAGGAAAACTAAATCACACTAACACACAACTTGGAAGGAGGGACGTATTGGGGTGCGTAGAGACAGTCAGTGGCTGCAATAGTTAGCTTTGTTCGAGCTAAAAAAGAACCGTCAGACCTAGAGTTCCGAAACTTTAGAAACCTGTTCTAGACCTCCGGTCGATAGTGCGTGGTGAGTTAGGTGGCTCTAGAAGGTTCTCGGACCGAGGAACAGCCTCGTACATTTGCAATGACTTCAATTCATTTTGACCATTACGAAAATGACGACATTTAGAAAAGTCTCAGAGACACAAGGCTAGGTGCAGTGAAACCGGCTCGGCCCATAGAGACGGACCCCAACGTTTCTGTCCGATAGCTCATTCAAGGACCCCGTAGCAAGGCATGTAAAAAAGTGGATTTTCAGCACCAATTAGGGTTTTGCTCGGGCACCGAAGGACCTATCGAGCCGAAACTCGGGATTCGGGGTCGCCTCACATAGGCCTACACATAATGTCCGAACTGGACCCGCAGCTAGAACGTAACTATGTGTTTTACGTTTTATTATGTTTTAAACTGAAGGCGCTGTGAATTATGGGCCTGCTCTGACATATGTGATAGTAGGCTTCTAAATGAGTTGGAAAAAGTGGGTTTGGTGTCAATTGGTATCAGTTTGGTGTCATAATGACATCTAATTGACTGATGGACACTGACTTGCTAGTTGACTTTTGTACATTTGCAATGTGTTTAAACGGAGAGGGACCATCACCAAAATGGCATTCTGAAATCAACACAAAAAATGGCATCACCATAGTCTCCAGACTGTGCCGACTTCAACGAGATATCCCGCTTGATCGTAGCTCGCTCGGTCTAAGCGCAGCGACCATTAGAAAAGTAGGCCCAAAATGAAGCCTGCCCCACAACGTCATTTGATTTTGGGTGACAGTGAGAGAACCGTTAGGGTGAGAAGAAAAATTCCACCACAGGAATGTTCCTAAGGTCCTCCCGATCTGTGCAAGCCTAACCTTGACCGTGTGGCATTAACCCTTCACACTAAAACAGGTTTTTTTGATCTCACAGATTACAATGACATCTCTCCCCATAGGAATACATTGCCTGCACCCCTAAATTCAACCTGAAGCCTATGTGGGTTATGAATGCCGTATGAACCTGTCTTCGGTGACAGTCCAATCAGGCCACTATGAGGTCTACCTGTGTTGATTCTAAGCTTCCTGGACCAACCGGAAGTGGTTAAAATCACCCTAAAAGTGTATATCCATACCCTGCCTTGCAGTTTGATAGACATAGTGCATTCAACCCTGTGTAAATCAGTCAGTTCTGAACGTAAAGACTTAAAACTCAGGATTCTGTAAAAGCATACCCCAATGAGGATATGTGTTGACTTATAGCTTCCTGTGCCAACCGGAAGTGCCATAATTGGTGTCTGTTTCGAAGGGTTAAAAAAGTCAGATCTGTCCAAAACTTCATATGTGTGATTAGGCAACCCCCATGAACTGTAAATCAGTCATTTTTCCCATAAAATTTCAAAGGAAAACTAAATCACACTAACACACAACTTGGAAGGAGGGACGTATTGGGGTGCGTAGAGACAGTCAGTGGCTGCAATAGTTAGCTTTGTTCGAGCTAAAAAAGAACCGTCAGACCTAGAGTTCCGAAACTTTAGAAACCTGTTCTAGACCTCCGGTCGATAGTGCGTGGTGAGTTAGGTGGCTCTAGAAGGTTCTCGGACCGAGGAACAGCCTCGTACATTTGCAATGACTTCAATTCATTTTGACCATTACGAAAATGACGACATTTAGAAAAGTCTCAGAGACACAAGGCTAGGTGCAGTGAAACCGGCTCGGCCCATAGAGACGGACCCCAACGTTTCTGTCCGATAGCTCATTCAAGGACCCCGTAGCAAGGCATGTAAAAAAGTGGATTTTCAGCACCAATTAGGGTTTTGCTCGGGCACCGAAGGACCTATCGAGCCGAAACTCGGGATTCGGGGTCGCCTCACATAGGCCTACACATAATGTCCGAACTGGACCCGCAGCTAGAACGTAACTATGTGTTTTACGTTTTATTATGTTTTAAACTGAAGGCGCTGTGAATTATGGGCCTGCTCTGACATATGTGATAGTAGGCTTCTAAATGAGTTGGAAAAAGTGGGTTTGGTGTCAATTGGTATCAGTTTGGTGTCATAATGACATCTAATTGACTGATGGACACTGACTTGCTAGTTGACTTTTGTACATTTGCAATGTGTTTAAACGGAGAGGGACCATCGCCAAAATGGCATTCTGAAATCAACACAAAAAATGGCATCACCATAGTCTCCAGACTGTGCCGACTTCAACGAGATATCCCGCTTGACCGTAGCTCGCTCGGTCTAAGCGCAGCGACCATTAGAAAAGTAGGCCCAAAATGAAGCCTGCCCCACAACGTCATTTGATTTTGGGTGACAGTGAGAGAACCGTTAGGGTGAGAAGAAAAATTCCACCACAGGAATGTTCCTAAGGTCCTCCCGATCTGTGCAAGCCTAACCTTGACCGTGTGGCATTAACCCTTCACACTAAAACAGGGTTTTTTGATCGCACAGATTACAATGACATCTCTCCCCATAGGAATACATTGCCTGCACCCCTAAATTCAACCTGAAGCCTATGTGGGTTATGAATGCCGTATGAACCTGTCTTCGGTGACAGTCCAATCAGGCCACTATGAGGTCTACCTGTGTTGATTCTAAGCTTCCTGGACCAACCGGAAGTGGTTAAAATCACCCTAAAAGTGTATATCCATACCCTGCCTTGCAGTTTGATAGACATAGTGCATTCAACCCTGTGTAAATCAGTCAGTTCTGAACGTAAAGACTTAAAACTCAGTATTCTGTAAAAGCATACCCCAATGAGGATATGTGTTGACTTATAGCTTCCTGTGCCAACCGGAAGTGCCATAATTGGTGTCTCAGGGGCTGTTTCGAAGGGTTAAAAAAGTCAGATCTGTCCAAAACTTCATATGTGTGATTAGGCAACCCCCATGAACTGTAAATCAGTCATTTTTCCCATAAAATTTCAAAGGAAAACTAAATCACACTAACACACAACTTGGAAGGAGGGACGTATTGGGGTGCGTAGAGACAGTCAGTGGCTGCAATAGTTAGCTTTGTTCGAGCTAAAAAAGAACCGTCAGACCTAGAGTTCCGAAACTTTAGAAACCTGTTCTAGACCTCCGGTCGATAGTGCGTGGTGAGTTAGGTGGCTCTAGAAGGTTCTCGGACCGAGGAACAGCCTCGTACATTTGCAATGACTTCAATTCATTTTGACCATTACGAAAATGACGACATTTAGAAAAGTCTCAGAGACACAAGGCTAGGTGCAGTGAAACCGGCTCGGCCCATAGAGACGGACCCCAACGTTTCTGTCCGATAGCTCATTCAAGGACCCCGTAGCAAGGCATGTAAAAAAGTGGATTTTCAGCACCAATTAGGGTTTTGCTCGGGCACCGAAGGACCTATCGAGCCGAAACTCGGGATTCGGGGTCGCCTCACATAGGCCTACACATAATGTCCGAACTGGACCCGCAGCTAGAACGTAACTATGTGTTTTACGTTTTATTATGTTTTAAACTGAAGGCGCTGTGAATTATGGGCCTGCTCTGACATATGTGATAGTAGGCTTCTAAATGAGTTGGAAAAAGTGGGTTTGGTGTCAATTGGTATCAGTTTGGTGTCATAATGACATCTAATTGACTGATGGACACTGACTTGCTAGTTGACTTTTGTACATTTGCAATGTGTTTAAACGGAGAGGGACCATCGCCAAAATGGCATTCTGAAATCAACACAAAAAATGGCATCACCATAGTCTCCAGACTGTGCCGACTTCAACGAGATATCCCGCTTGACCGTAGCTCGCTCGGTCTAAGCGCAGCGACCATTAGAAAAGTAGGCCCAAAATGAAGCCTGCCCCACAACGTCATTTGATTTTGGGTGACAGTGAGAGAACCGTTAGGGTGAGAAGAAAAATTCCACCACAGGAATGTTCCTAAGGTCCTCCCGATCTGTGCAAGCCTAACCTTGACCGTGTGGCATTAACCCTTCACACTAAAACAGGGTTTTTTGATCTCACAGATTACAATGACATCTCTCCCCATAGGAATACATTGCCTGCACCCCTAAATTCAACCTGAAGCCTATGTGGGTTATGAATGCCGTATGAACCTGTCTTCGGTGACAGTCCAATCAGGCCACTATGAGGTCTACCTGTGTTGATTCTAAGCTTCCTGGACCAACCGGAAGTGGTTAAAATCACCCTAAAAGTGTATATCCATACCCTGCCTTGCAGTTTGATAGACATAGTGCATTCAACCCTGTGTAAATCAGTCAGTTCTGAACGTAAAGACTTAAAACTCAGGATTCTGTAAAAGCATACCCCAATGAGGATATGTGTTGACTTATAGCTTCCTGTGCCAACCGGAAGTGCCATAATTGGTGTCTCAGGGGCTGTTTCGAAGGGTTAAAAAAGTCAGATCTGTCCAAAACTTCATATGTGTGATTAGGCAACCCCCATGAACTGTAAATCAGTCATTTTTCCCATAAAATTTCAAAGGAAAACTAAATCACACTAACACACAACTTGGAAGGAGGGACGTATTGGGGTGCGTAGAGACAGTCAGTGGCTGCAATAGTTAGCTTTGTTCGAGCTAAAAAAGAACCGTCAGACCTAGAGTTCCGAAACTTTAGAAACCTGTTCTAGACCTCCGGTCGATAGTGCGTGGTGAGTTAGGTGGCTCTAGAAGGTTCTCGGACCGAGGAACAGCCTCGTACATTTGCAATGACTTCAATTCATTTTGACCATTACGAAAATGACGACATTTAGAAAAGTCTCAGAGACACAAGGCTAGGTGCAGTGAAACCGGCTCGGCCCATAGAGACGGACCCCAACGTTTCTGTCCGATAGCTCATTCAAGGACCCCGTAGCAAGGCATGTAAAAAAGTGGATTTTCAGCACCAATTAGGGTTTTGCTCGGGCACCGAAGGACCTATCGAGCCGAAACTCCGGATTCGGGGTCGCCTCACATGGGCCTACACATAATGTCCGAACTGGACCCGCAGCTAGAACGTAACTATGTGTTTTACGTTTTATTATGTTTTAAACTGAAGGCGCTGTGAATTATGGGCCTGCTCTGACATATGTGATAGTAGGCTTCTAAATGAGTTGGAAAAAGTGGGTTTGGTGTCAATTGGTATCAGTTTGGTGTCATAATGACATCTAATTGACTGATGGACACTGACTTGCTAGTTGACTTTTGTACATTTGCAATGTGTTTAAACGGAGAGGGACCATCACCAAAATGGCATTCTGAAATCAACACAAAAAATGGCATCACCATAGTCTCCAGACTGTGCCGACTTCAACGAGATATCCCGCTTGACCGTAGCTCGCTCGGTCTAAGCGCAGCGACCATTAGAAAAGTAGGCCCAAAATGAAGCCTGCCCCACAACGTCATTTGATTTTGGGTGACAGTGAGAGAACCGTTAGGGTGAGAAGAAAAATTCCACCACAGGAATGTTCCTAAGGTCCTCCCGATCTGTGCAAGCCTAACCTTGACCGTGTGGCATTAACCCTTCACACTAAAACAGGGTTTTTTGATCTCACAGATTACAATGACATCTCTCCCCATAGGAATACATTGCCTGCACCCCTAAATTCAACCTGAAGCCTATGTGGGTTATGAATGCCGTATGAACCTGTCTTCGGTGACAGTCCAATCAGGCCACTATGAGGTCTACCTGTGTTGATTCTAAGCTTCCTGGACCAACCGGAAGTGGTTCAAATCACCCTAAAAGTGTATATCCATACCCTGCCTTGCAGTTTGATAGACATAGTGCATTCAACCCTGTGTAAATCAGTCAGTTCTGAACGTAAAGACTTAAAACTCAGGATTCTGTAAAAGCATACCCCAATGAGGATATGTGTTGACTTATAGCTTCCTGTGCCAACCGGAAGTGCCATAATTGGTGTCTCAGGGGCTGTTTCGAAGGGTTAAAAAAGTCAGATCTGTCCAAAACTTCATATGTGTGATTAGGCAACCCCCATGAACTGTAAATCAGTCATTTTTCCCATAAAATTTAAAAGGAAAACTAAATCACACTAACACACAACTTGGAAGGAGGGACGTATTGGGGTGCGTAGAGACAGTCAGTGGCTGCAATAGTTAGCTTTGTTCGAGCTAAAAAAGAACCGTCAGACCTAGAGTTCCGAAACTTTAGAAACCTGTTCTAGACCTCCGGTCGATAGTGCGTGGTGAGTTAGGTGGCTCTAGAAGGTTCTCGGACCGAGGAACAGCCTCGTACATTTGCAATGACTTCAATTCATTTTGACCATTACGAAAATGACGACATTTAGAAAAGTCTCAGAGACACAAGGCTAGGTGCAGTGAAACCGGCTCGGCCCATAGAGACGGACCCCAACGTTTCTGTCCGATAGCTCATTCAAGGACCCCGTAGCAAGGCATGTAAAAAAGTGGATTTTCAGCACCAATTAGGGTTTTGCTCGGGCACCGAAGGACCTATCGAGCCGAAACTCGGGATTCGGGGTCGCCTCACATAGGCCTACACATAATGTCCGAACTGGACCCGCAGCTAGAACGTAACTATGTGTTTTACGTTTTATTATGTTTTAAACTGAAGGCGCTGTGAATTATGGGCCTGCTCTGACATATGTGATAGTAGGCTTCTAAATGAGTTGGAAAAAGTGGGTTTGGTGTCAATTGGTATCAGTTTGGTGTCATAATGACATCTAATTGACTGATGGACACTGACTTGCTAGTTGACTTTTGTACATTTGCAATGTGTTTAAACGGAGAGGGACCATCGCCAAAATGGCATTCTGAAATCAACACAAAAAATGGCATCACCATAGTCTCCAGACTGTGCCGACTTCAACGAGATATCCCGCTTGACCGTAGCTCGCTCGGTCTAAGCGCAGCGACCATTAGAAAAGTAGGCCCAAAATGAAGCCTGCCCCACAACGTCATTTGATTTTGGGTGACAGTGAGAGAACCGTTAGGGTGAGAAGAAAAATTCCACCACAGGAATGTTCCTAAGGTCCTCCCGATCTGTGCAAGCCTAACCTTGACCGTGTGGCATTAACCCTTCACACTAAAACAGGGTTTTTTGATCTCACAGATTACAATGACATCTCTCCCCATAGGAATACATTGCCTGCACCCCTAAATTCAACCTGAAGCCTATGTGGGTTATGAATGCCGTATGAACCTGTCTTCGGTGACAGTCCAATCAGGCCACTATGAGGTCTACCTGTGTTGATTCTAAGCTTCCTGGACCAACCGGAAGTGGTTAAAATCACCCTAAAAGTGTATATCCATACCCTGCCTTGCAGTTTGATAGACATAGTGCATTCAACCCTGTGTAAATCAGTCAGTTCTGAACGTAAAGACTTAAAACTCAGGATTCTGTAAAAGCATACCCCAATGAGGATATGTGTTGACTTATAGCTTCCTGTGCCAACCGGAAGTGCCATAATTGGTGTCTCAGGGGCTGTTTCGAAGGGTTAAAAAAGTCAGATCTGTCCAAAACTTCATATGTGTGATTAGGCAACCCCCATGAACTGTAAATCAGTCATTTTTCCCATAAAATTTCAAAGGAAAACTAAATCACACTAACACACAACTTGGAAGGAGGGACGTATTGGGGTGCGTAGAGACAGTCAGTGGCTGCAATAGTTAGCTTTGTTCGAGCTAAAAAAGAACCGTCAGACCTAGAGTTCCGAAACTTTAGAAACCTGTTCTAGACCTCCGGTCGATAGTGCGTGGTGAGTTAGGTGGCTCTAGAAGGTTCTCGGACCGAGGAACAGCCTCGTACATTTGCAATGACTTCAATTCATTTTGACCATTACGAAAATGACGACATTTAGAAAAGTCTCAGAGACACAAGGCTAGGTGCAGTGAAACCGGCTCGGCCCATAGAGACGGACCCCAACGTTTCTGTCCGATAGCTCATTCAAGGACCCCGTAGCAAGGCATGTAAAAAAGTGGATTTTCAGCACCAATTAGGGTTTTGCTCGGGCACCGAAGGACCTATCGAGCCGAAACTCGGGATTCGGGGTCGCCTCACATAGGCCTACACATAATGTCCGAACTGGACCCGCAGCTAGAACGTAACTATGTGTTTTACGTTTTATTATGTTTTAAACTGAAGGCGCTGTGAATTATGGGCCTGCTCTGACATATGTGATAGTAGGCTTCTAAATGAGTTGGAAAAAGTGGGTTTGGTGTCAATTGGTATCAGTTTGGTGTCATAATGACATCTAATTGACTGATGGACACTGACTTGCTAGTTGACTTTTGTACATTTGCAATGTGTTTAAACGGAGAGGGACCATCGCCAAAATGGCATTCTGAAATCAACACAAAAAATGGCATCACCATAGTCTCCAGACTGTGCCGACTTCAACGAGATATCCCGCTTGACCGTAGCTCGCTCGGTCTAAGCGCAGCGACCATTAGAAAAGTAGGCCCAAAATGAAGCCTGCCCCACAACGTCATTTGATTTTGGGTGACAGTGAGAGAACCGTTAGGGTGAGAAGAAAAATTCCACCACAGGAATGTTCCTAAGGTCCTCCCGATCTGTGCAAGCCTAACCTTGACCGTGTGGCATTAACCCTTCACACTAAAACAGGGTTTTTTGATCTCACAGATTACAATGACATCTCTCCCCATAGGAATACATTGCCTGCACCCCTAAATTCAACCTGAAGCCTATGTGGGTTATGAATGCCGTATGAACCTGTCTTCGGTGACAGTCCAATCAGGCCACTATGAGGTCTACCTGTGTTGATTCTAAGCTTCCTGGACCAACCGGAAGTGGTTAAAATCACCCTAAAAGTGTATATCCATACCCTGCCTTGCAGTTTGATAGACATAGTGCATTCAACCCTGTGTAAATCAGTCAGTTCTGAACGTAAAGACTTAAAACTCAGGATTCTGTAAAAGCATACCCCAATGAGGATATGTGTTGACTTATAGCTTCCTGTGCCAACCGGAAGTGCCATAATTGGTGTCTCAGGGGCTGTTTCGAAGGGTTAAAAAAGTCAGATCTGTCCAAAACTTCATATGTGTGATTAGGCAACCCCCATGAACTGTAAATCAGTCATTTTTCCCATAAAATTTCAAAGGAAAACTAAATCACACTAACACACAACTTGGAAGGAGGGACGTATTGGGGTGCGTAGAGACAGTCAGTGGCTGCAATAGTTAGCTTTGTTCGAGCTAAAAAAGAACCGTCAGACCTAGAGTTCCGAAACTTTAGAAACCTGTTCTAGACCTCCGGTCGATAGTGCGTGGTGAGTTAGGTGGCTCTAGAAGGTTCTCGGACCGAGGAACAGCCTCGTACATTTGCAATGACTTCAATTCATTTTGACCATTACGAAAATGACGACATTTAGAAAAGTCTCAGAGACACAAGGCTAGGTGCAGTGAAACCGGCTCGGCCCATAGAGACGGACCCCAACGTTTCTGTCCGATAGCTCATTCAAGGACCCCGTAGCAAGGCATGTAAAAAAGTGGATTTTCAGCACCAATTAGGGTTTTGCTCGGGCACCGAAGGACCTATCGAGCCGAAACTCCGGATTCGGGGTCGCCTCACATGGGCCTACACATAATGTCCGAACTGGACCCGCAGCTAGAACGTAACTATGTGTTTTACGTTTTATTATGTTTTAAACTGAAGGCGCTGTGAATTATGGGCCTGCTCTGACATATGTGATAGTAGGCTTCTAAATGAGTTGGAAAAAGTGGGTTTGGTGTCAATTGGTATCAGTTTGGTGTCATAATGACATCTAATTGACTGATGGACACTGACTTGCTAGTTGACTTTTGTACATTTGCAATGTGTTTAAACGGAGAGGGACCATCACCAAAATGGCATTCTGAAATCAACACAAAAAATGGCATCACCATAGTCTCCAGACTGTGCCGACTTCAACGAGATATCCCGCTTGACCGTAGCTCGCTCGGTCTAAGCGCAGCGACCATTAGAAAAGTAGGCCCAAAATGAAGCCTGCCCCACAACGTCATTTGATTTTGGGTGACAGTGAGAGAACCGTTAGGGTGAGAAGAAAAATTCCACCACAGGAATGTTCCTAAGGTCCTCCCGATCTGTGCAAGCCTAACCTTGACCGTGTGGCATTAACCCTTCACACTAAAACAGGTTTTTTTGATCTCACAGATTACAATGACATCTCTCCCCATAGGAATACATTGCCTGCACCCCTAAATTCAACCTGAAGCCTATGTGGGTTATGAATGCCGTATGAACCTGTCTTCGGTGACAGTCCAATCAGGCCACTATGAGGTCTACCTGTGTTGATTCTAAGCTTCCTGGACCAACCGGAAGTGGTTAAAATCACCCTAAAAGTGTATATCCATACCCTGCCTTGCAGTTTGATAGACATAGTGCATTCAACCCTGTGTAAATCAGTCAGTTCTGAACGTAAAGACTTAAAACTCAGGATTCTGTAAAAGCATACCCCAATGAGGATATGTGTTGACTTATAGCTTCCTGTGCCAACCGGAAGTGCCATAATTGGTGTCTCAGGGGCTGTTTCGAAGGGTTAAAAAAGTCAGATCTGTCCAAAACTTCATATGTGTGATTAGGCAACCCCCATGAACTGTAAATCAGTCATTTTTCCCATAAAATTTCAAAGGAAAACTAAATCACACTAACACACAACTTGGAAGGAGGGACGTATTGGGGTGCGTAGAGACAGTCAGTGGCTGCAATAGTTAGCTTTGTTCGAGCTAAAAAAGAACCGTCAGACCTAGAGTTCCGAAACTTTAGAAACCTGTTCTAGACCTCCGGTCGATAGTGCGTGGTGAGTTAGGTGGCTCTAGAAGGTTCTCGGACCGAGGAACAGCCTCGTACATTTGCAATGACTTCAATTCATTTTGACCATTACGAAAATGACGACATTTAGAAAAGTCTCAGAGACACAAGGCTAGGTGCAGTGAAACCGGCTCGGCCCATAGAGACGGACCCCAACGTTTCTGTCCGATAGCTCATTCAAGGACCCCGTAGCAAGGCATGTAAAAAAGTGGATTTTCAGCACCAATTAGGGTTTTGCTCGGGCACCGAAGGACCTATCGAGCCGAAACTCGGGATTCGGGGTCGCCTCACATAGGCCTACACATAATGTCCGAACTGGACCCGCAGCTAGAACGTAACTATGTGTTTTACGTTTTATTATGTTTTAAACTGAAGGCGCTGTGAATTATGGGCCTGCTCTGACATATGTGATAGTAGGCTTCTAAATGAGTTGGAAAAAGTGGGTTTGGTGTCAATTGGTATCAGTTTGGTGTCATAATGACATCTAATTGACTGATGGACACTGACTTGCTAGTTGACTTTTGTACATTTGCAATGTGTTTAAACGGAGAGGGACCATCACCAAAATGGCATTCTGAAATCAACACAAGAAATGGCATCACCATAGTCTCCAGACTGTGCCGACTTCAACGAGATATCCCGCTTGACCGTAGCTCGCTCGGTCTAAGCGCAGCGACCATTAGAAAAGTAGGCCCAAAATGAAGCCTGCCCCACAACGTCATTTGATTTTGGGTGACAGTGAGAGAACCGTTAGGGTGAGAAGAAAAATTCCACCACAGGAATGTTCCTAAGGTCCTCCCGATCTGTGCAAGCCTAACCTTGACCGTGTGGCATTAACCCTTCACACTAAAACAGGGTTTTTTGATCTCACAGATTACAATGACATCTCTCCCCATAGGAATACATTGCCTGCACCCCTAAATTCAACCTGAAGCCTATGTGGGTTATGAATGCCGTATGAACCTGTCTTCGGTGACAGTCCAATCAGGCCACTATGAGGTCTACCTGTGTTGATTCTAAGCTTCCTGGACCAACCGGAAGTGGTTAAAATCACCCTAAAAGTGTATATCCATACCCTGCCTTGCAGTTTGATAGACATAGTGCATTCAACCCTGTGTAAATCAGTCAGTTCTGAACGTAAAGACTTAAAACTCAGGATTCTGTAAAAGCATACCCCAATGAGGATATGTGTTGACTTATAGCTTCCTGTGCCAACCGGAAGTGCCATAATTGGTGTCTGTTTCGAAGGGTTAAAAAAGTCAGATCTGTCCAAAACTTCATATGTGTGATTAGGCAACCCCCATGAACTGTAAATCAGTCATTTTTCCCATAAAATTTCAAAGGAAAACTAAATCACACTAACACACAACTTGGAAGGAGGGACGTATTGGGGTGCGTAGAGACAGTCAGTGGCTGCAATAGTTAGCTTTGTTCGAGCTAAAAAAGAACCGTCAGACCTAGAGTTCCGAAACTTTAGAAACCTGTTCTAGACCTCCGGTCGATAGTGCGTGGTGAGTTAGGTGGCTCTAGAAGGTTCTCGGACCGAGGAACAGCCTCGTACATTTGCAATGACTTCAATTCATTTTGACCATTACGAAAATGACGACATTTAGAAAAGTCTCAGAGACACAAGGCTAGGTGCAGTGAAACCGGCTCGGCCCATAGAGACGGACCCCAACGTTTCTGTCCGATAGCTCATTCAAGGACCCCGTAGCAAGGCATGTAAAAAAGTGGATTTTCAGCACCAATTAGGGTTTTGCTCGGGCACCGAAGGACCTATCGAGCCGAAACTCGGGATTCGGGGTCGCCTCACATAGGCCTACACATAATGTCCGAACTGGACCCGCAGCTAGAACGTAACTATGTGTTTTACGTTTTATTATGTTTTAAACTGAAGGCGCTGTGAATTATGGGCCTGCTCTGACATATGTGATAGTAGGCTTCTAAATGAGTTGGAAAAAGTGGGTTTGGTGTCAATTGGTATCAGTTTGGTGTCATAATGACATCTAATTGACTGATGGACACTGACTTGCTAGTTGACTTTTGTACATTTGCAATGTGTTTAAACGGAGAGGGACCATCGCCAAAATGGCATTCTGAAATCAACACAAAAAATGGCATCACCATAGTCTCCAGACTGTGCCGACTTCAACGAGATATCCCGCTTGACCGTAGCTCGCTCGGTCTAAGCGCAGCGACCATTAGAAAAGTAGGCCCAAAATGAAGCCTGCCCCACAACGTCATTTGATTTTGGGTGACAGTGAGAGAACCGTTAGGGTGAGAAGAAAAATTCCACCACAGGAATGTTCCTAAGGTCCTCCCGATCTGTGCAAGCCTAACCTTGACCGTGTGGCATTAACCCTTCACACTAAAACAGGTTTTTTTGATCGCACAGATTACAATGACATCTCTCCCCATAGGAATACATTGCCTGCACCCCTAAATTCAACCTGAAGCCTATGTGGGTTATGAATGCCGTATGAACCTGTCTTCGGTGACAGTCCAATCAGGCCACTATGAGGTCTACCTGTGTTGATTCTAAGCTTCCTGGACCAACCGGAAGTGGTTAAAATCACCCTAAAAGTGTATATCCATACCCTGCCTTGCAGTTTGATAGACATAGTGCATTCAACCCTGTGTAAATCAGTCAGTTCTGAACGTAAAGACTTAAAACTCAGTATTCTGTAAGAGCATACCCCAATGAGGATATGTGTTGACTTATAGCTTCCTGTGCCAACCGGAAGTGCCATAATTGGTGTCTCAGGGGCTGTTTCGAAGGGTTAAAAAAGTCAGATCTGTCCAAAACTTCATATGTGTGATTAGGCAACCCCCATGAACTGTAAATCAGTCATTTTTCCCATAAAATTTCAAAGGAAAACTAAATCACACTAACACACAACTTGGAAGGAGGGACGTATTGGGGTGCGTAGAGACAGTCAGTGGCTGCAATAGTTAGCTTTGTTCGAGCTAAAAAAGAACCGTCAGACCTAGAGTTCCGAAACTTTAGAAACCTGTTCTAGACCTCCGGTCGATAGTGCGTGGTGAGTTAGGTGGCTCTAGAAGGTTCTCGGACCGAGGAACAGCCTCGTACATTTGCAATGACTTCAATTCATTTTGACCATTACGAAAATGACGACATTTAGAAAAGTCTCAGAGACACAAGGCTAGGTGCAGTGAAACCGGCTCGGCCCATAGAGACGGACCCCAACGTTTCTGTCCGATAGCTCATTCAAGGACCCCGTAGCAAGGCATGTAAAAAAGTGGATTTTCAGCACCAATTAGGGTTTTGCTCGGGCACCGAAGGACCTATCGAGCCGAAACTCGGGATTCGGGGTCGCCTCACATAGGCCTACACATAATGTCCGAACTGGACCCGCAGCTAGAACGTAACTATGTGTTTTACGTTTTATTATGTTTTAAACTGAAGGCGCTGTGAATTATGGGCCTGCTCTGACATATGTGATAGTAGGCTTCTAAATGAGTTGGAAAAAGTGGGTTTGGTGTCAATTGGTATCAGTTTGGTGTCATAATGACATCTAATTGACTGATGGACACTGACTTGCTAGTTGACTTTTGTACATTTGCAATGTGTTTAAACGGAGAGGGACCATCGCCAAAATGGCATTCTGAAATCAACACAAAAAATGGCATCACCATAGTCTCCAGACTGTGCCGACTTCAACGAGATATCCCGCTTGACCGTAGCTCGCTCGGTCTAAGCGCAGCGACCATTAGAAAAGTAGGCCCAAAATGAAGCCTGCCCCACAACGTCATTTGATTTTGGGTGACAGTGAGAGAACCGTTAGGGTGAGAAGAAAAATTCCACCACAGGAATGTTCCTAAGGTCCTCCCGATCTGTGCAAGCCTAACCTTGACCGTGTGGCATTAACCCTTCACACTAAAACAGGGTTTTTTGATCGCACAGATTACAATGACATCTCTCCCCATAGGAATACATTGCCTGCACCCCTAAATTCAACCTGAAGCCTATGTGGGTTATGAATGCCGTATGAACCTGTCTTCGGTGACAGTCCAATCAGGCCACTATGAGGTCTACCTGTGTTGATTCTAAGCTTCCTGGACCAACCGGAAGTGGTTAAAATCACCCTAAAAGTGTATATCCATACCCTGCCTTGCAGTTTGATAGACATAGTGCATTCAACCCTGTGTAAATCAGTCAGTTCTGAACGTAAAGACTTAAAACTCAGTATTCTGTAAAAGCATACCCCAATGAGGATATGTGTTGACTTATAGCTTCCTGTGCCAACCGGAAGTGCCATAATTGGTGTCTCAGGGGCTGTTTCGAAGGGTTAAAAAAGTCAGATCTGTCCAAAACTTCATATGTGTGATTAGGCAACCCCCATGAACTGTAAATCAGTCATTTTTCCCATAAAATTTCAAAGGAAAACTAAATCACACTAACACACAACTTGGAAGGAGGGACGTATTGGGGTGCGTAGAGACAGTCAGTGGCTGCAATAGTTAGCTTTGTTTGAGCTAAAAAAGAACCGTCAGACCTAGAGTTCCGAAACTTTAGAAACCTGTTCTAGACCTCCGGTCGATAGTGCGTGGTGAGTTAGGTGGCTCTAGAAGGTTCTCGGACCGAGGAACAGCCTCGTACATTTGCAATGACTTCAATTCATTTTGACCATTACGAAAATGACGACATTTAGAAAAGTCTCAGAGACACAAGGCTAGGTGCAGTGAAACCGGCTCGGCCCATAGAGACGGACCCCAACGTTTCTGTCCGATAGCTCATTCAAGGACCCCGTAGCAAGGCATGTAAAAAAGTGGATTTTCAGCACCAATTAGGGTTTTGCTCGGGCACCGAAGGACCTATCGAGCCGAAACTCGGGATTCGGGGTCGCCTCACATAGGCCTACACATAATGTCCGAACTGGACCCGCAGCTAGAACGTAACTATGTGTTTTACGTTTTATTATGTTTTAAACTGAAGGCGCTGTGAATTATGGGCCTGCTCTGACATATGTGATAGTAGGCTTCTAAATGAGTTGGAAAAAGTGGGTTTGGTGTCAATTGGTATCAGTTTGGTGTCATAATGACATCTAATTGACTGATGGACACTGACTTGCTAGTTGACTTTTGTACATTTGCAATGTGTTTAAACGGAGAGGGACCATCGCCAAAATGGCATTCTGAAATCAACACAAAAAATGGCATCACCATAGTCTCCAGACTGTGCCGACTTCAACGAGATATCCCGCTTGACCGTAGCTCGCTCGGTCTAAGCGCAGCGACCATTAGAAAAGTAGGCCCAAAATGAAGCCTGCCCCACAACGTCATTTGATTTTGGGTGACAGTGAGAGAACCGTTAGGGTGAGAAGAAAAATTCCACCACAGGAATGTTCCTAAGGTCCTCCCGATCTGTGCAAGCCTAACCTTGACCGTGTGGCATTAACCCTTCACACTAAAACAGGGTTTTTTGATCTCACAGATTACAATGACATCTCTCCCCATAGGAATACATTGCCTGCACCCCTAAATTCAACCTGAAGCCTATGTGGGTTATGAATGCCGTATGAACCTGTCTTCGGTGACAGTCCAATCAGGCCACTATGAGGTCTACCTGTGTTGATTCTAAGCTTCCTGGACCAACCGTAAGTGGTTAAAATCACCCTAAAAGTGTATATCCATACCCTGCCTTGCAGTTTGATAGACATAGTGCATTCAACCCTGTGTAAATCAGTCAGTTCTGAACGTAAAGACTTAAAACTCAGGATTCTGTAAAAGCATACCCCAATGAGGATATGTGTTGACTTATAGCTTCCTGTGCCAACCGGAAGTGCCATAATTGGTGTCTCAGGGGCTGTTTCGAAGGGTTAAAAAAGTCAGATCTGTCCAAAACTTCATATGTGTGATTAGGCAACCCCCATGAACTGTAAATCAGTCATTTTTCCCATAAAATTTCAAAGGAAAACTAAATCACACTAACACACAACTTGGAAGGAGGGACGTATTGGGGTGCGTAGAGACAGTCAGTGGCTGCAATAGTTAGCTTTGTTCGAGCTAAAAAATAACCGTCAGACCTAGAGTTCCGAAACTTTAGAAACCTGTTCTAGACCTCCGGTCGATAGTGCGTGGTGAGTTAGGTGGCTCTAGAAGGTTCTCGGACCGAGGAACAGCCTCGTACATTTGCAATGACGTCAATTCATTTTGACCATTACGAAAATGACGACATTTAGAAAAGTCTCAGAGACGCAAGGCTAGGTGCAGTGAAACCGGCTCGGCCCATAGAGACGGACCCCAACGTTTCTGTCCGATAGCTCATTCAAGGACCCCGTAGCAAGGCATGTAAAAAAGTGGATTTTCAGCACCAATTAGGGTTTTGCTCGGGCACCGAAGGACCTATCGAGCCGAAACTCGGGATTCGGGGTCGCCTCACATGGGCCTACACATAATGTCCGAACTGGACCCGCAGCTAGAACGTAACTATGTGTTTTACGTTTTATTATGTTTTAAACTGAAGGCGCTGTGAATTATGGGCCTGCTCTGACATATGTGATAGTAGGCTTCTAAATGAGTTGGAAAAAGTGGGTTTGGTGTCAATTGGTATCAGTTTGGTGTCATAATGACATCTAATTGACTGATGGACACTGACTTGCTAGTTGACTTTTGTACATTTGCAATGTGTTTAAACGGAGAGGGACCATCACCAAAATGGCATTCTGAAATCAACACAAAAAATGGCATCACCATAGTCTCCAGACTGTGCCGACTTCAACGAGATATCCCGCTTGACCGTAGCTCGCTCGGTCTAAGCGCAGCGACCATTAGAAAAGTAGGCCCAAAATGAAGCCTGCCCCACAACGTCATTTGATTTTGGGTGACAGTGAGAGAACCGTTAGGGTGAGAAGAAAAATTCCACCACAGGAATGTTCCTAAGGTCCTCCCGATCTGTGCAAGCCTAACCGTGACCATGTGGCATTAACCCTTCACACTAAAACAGGGTTTTTTGATCTCACAGATTACAATGACATCTCTCCCCATAGGAATACATTGCCTGCACCCCTAAATTCAACCTGAAGCCTATGTGGGTTATGAATGCCGTATGAACCTGTCTTCGGTGACAGTCCAATCAGGCCACTATGAGGTCTACCTGTGTTGATTCTAAGCTTCCTGGACCAACCGGAAGTGGTTAAAATCACCCTAAAAGTGTATATCCATACCCTGCCTTGCAGTTTGATAGACATAGTGCATTCAACCCTGTGTAAATCAGTCAGTTCTGAACGTAAAGACTTAAAACTCAGGATTCTGTAAAAGCATACCCCAATGAGGATATGTGTTGACTTATAGCTTCCTGTGCCAACCGGAAGTGCCATAATTGGTGTCTCAGGGGCTGTTTCGAAGGGTTAAAAAAGTCAGATCTGTCCAAAACTTCATATGTGTGATTAGGCAACCCCCATGAACTGTAAATCAGTCATTTTTCCCATAAAATTTCTAAGGAAAACTAAATCACACTAACACACAACTTGGAAGGAGGGACGTATTGGGGTGCGTAGAGACAGTCAGTGGCTGCAATAGTTAGCTTTGTTCGAGCTAAAAAAGAACCGTCAGACCTAGAGTTCCGAAACTTTAGAAACCTGTTCTAGACCTCCGGTCGATAGTGCGTGGTGAGTTAGGTGGCTCTAGAAGGTTCTCGGACCGAGGAACAGCCTCGTACATTTGCAATGACTTCAATTCATTTTGACCATTACGAAAATGACGACATTTAGAAAAGTCTCAGAGACACAAGGCTAGGTGCAGTGAAACCGGCTCGGCCCATAGAGACGGACCCCAACGTTTCTGTCCGATAGCTCATTCAAGGACCCCGTAGCAAGGCATGTAAAAAAGTGGATTTTCAGCACCAATTAGGGTTTTGCTCGGGCACCGAAGGACCTATCGAGCCGAAACTCGGGATTCGGGGTCGCCTCACATAGGCCTACACATAATGTCCGAACTGGACCCGCAGCTAGAACGTAACTATGTGTTTTACATTTTATTATGTTTTAAACTGAAGGCGCTGTGAATTATGGGCCTGCTCTGACATATGTGATAGTAGGCTTCTAAATGAGTTGGAAAAAGTGGGTTTGGTGTCAATTGGTATCAGTTTGGTGTCATAATGACATCTAATTGACTGATGGACACTGACTTGCTAGTTGACTTTTGTACATTTGCAATGTGTTTAAACGGAGAGGGACCATCGCCAAAATGGCATTCTGAAATCAACACAAAAAATGGCATCACCATAGTCTCCAGACTGTGCCGACTTCAACGAGATATCCCGCTTGACCGTAGCTCGCTCGGTCTAAGCGCAGCGACCATTAGAAAAGTAGGCCCAAAATGAAGCCTGCCCCACAACGTCATTTGATTTTGGGTGACAGTGAGAGAACCGTTAGGGTGAGAAGAAAAATTCCACCACAGGAATGTTCCTAAGGTCCTCCCGATCTGTGCAAGCCTAACCTTGACCGTGTGGCATTAACCCTTCACACTAAAACAGGGTTTTTTGATCGCACAGATTACAATGACATCTCTCCCCATAGGAATACATTGCCTGCACCCCTAAATTCAACCTGAAGCCTATGTGGGTTATGAATGCCGTATGAACCTATCTTCGGTGACAGTCCAATCAGGCCACTATGAGGTCTACCTGTGTTGATTCTAAGCTTCCTGGACCAACCGGAAGTGGTTAAAATCACCCTAAAAGTGTATATCCATACCCTGCCTTGCAGTTTGATAGACATAGTGCATTCAACCCTGTGTAAATCAGTCAGTTCTGAACGTAAAGACTTAAAACTCAGGATTCTGTAAAAGCATACCCCAATGAGGATATGTGTTGACTTATAGCTTCCTGTGCCAACCGGAAGTGCCATAATTGGTGTCTCAGGGGCTGTTTCGAAGGGTTAAAAAAGTCAGATCTGTCCAAAACTTCATATGTGTGATTAGGCAACCCCCATGAACTGTAAATCAGTCATTTTTCCCATAAAATTTCAAAGGAAAACTAAATCACACTAACACACAACTTGGAAGGAGGGACGTATTGGGGTGCGTAGAGACAGTCAGTGGCTGCAATAGTTAGCTTTGTTCGAGCTAAAAAAGAACCGTCAGACCTAGAGTTCCGAAACTTTAGAAACCTGTTCTAGACCTCCGGTCGATAGTGCGTGGTGAGTTAGGTGGCTCTAGAAGGTTCTCGGACCGAGGAACAGCCTCGTACATTTGCAATGACTTCAATTCATTTTGACCATTACGAAAATGACGACATTTAGAAAAGTCTCAGAGACACAAGGCTAGGTGCAGTGAAACCGGCTCGGCCCATAGAGACGGACCCCAACGTTTCTGTCCGATAGCTCATTCAAGGACCCCGTAGCAAGGCATGTAAAAAAGTGGATTTTCAGCACCAATTAGGGTTTTGCTCGGGCACCGAAGGACCTATCGAGCCGAAACTCGGGATTCGGGGTCGCCTCACATAGGCCTACACATAATGTCCGAACTGGACCCGCAGCTAGAACGTAACTATGTGTTTTACGTTTTATTATGTTTTAAACTGAAGGCGCTGTGAATTATGGGCCTGCTCTGACATATGTGATAGTAGGCTTCTAAATGAGTTGGAAAAAGTGGGTTTGGTGTCAATTGGTATCAGTTTGGTGTCATAATGACATCTAATTGACTGATGGACACTGACTTGCTAGTTGACTTTTGTACATTTGCAATGTGTTTAAACGGAGAGGGACCATCACCAAAATGGCATTCTGAAATCAACACAAGAAATGGCATCACCATAGTCTCCAGACTGTGCCGACTTCAACGAGATATCCCGCTTGACCGTAGCTCGCTCGGTCTAAGCGCAGCGACCATTAGAAAAGTAGGCCCAAAATGAAGCCTGCCCCACAACGTCATTTGATTTTGGGTGACAGTGAGAGAACCGTTAGGGTGAGAAGAAAAATTCCACCACAGGAATGTTCCTAAGGTCCTCCCGATCTGTGCAAGCCTAACCTTGACCGTGTGGCATTAACCCTTCACACTAAAACAGGGTTTTTTGATCTCACAGATTACAATGACATCTCTCCCCATAGGAATACATTGCCTGCACCCCTAAATTCAACCTGAAGCCTATGTGGGTTATGAATGCCGTATGAACCTGTCTTCGGTGACAGTCCAATCAGGCCACTATGAGGTCTACCTGTGTTGATTCTAAGCTTCCTGGACCAACCGGAAGTGGTTAAAATCACCCTAAAAGTGTATATCCATACCCTGCCTTGCAGTTTGATAGACATAGTGCATTCAACCCTGTGTAAATCAGTCAGTTCTGAACGTAAAGACTTAAAACTCAGGATTCTGTAAAAGCATACCCCAATGAGGATATGTGTTGACTTATAGCTTCCTGTGCCAACCGGAAGTGCCATAATTGGTGTCTCAGGGGCTGTTTCGAAGGGTTAAAAAAGTCAGATCTGTCCAAAACTTCATATGTGTGATTAGGCAACCCCCATGAACTGTAAATCAGTCATTTTTCCCATAAAATTTCAAAGGAAAACTAAATCACACTAACACACAACTTGGAAGGAGGGACGTATTGGGGTGCGTAGAGACAGTCAGTGGCTGCAATAGTTAGCTTTGTTCGAGCTAAAAAAGAACCGTCAGACCTAGAGTTCCGAAACTTTAGAAACCTGTTCTAGACCTCCGGTCGATAGTGCGTGGTGAGTTAGGTGGCTCTAGAAGGTTCTCGGACCGAGGAACAGCCTCGTACATTTGCAATGACTTCAATTCATTTTGACCATTACGAAAATGACGACATTTAGAAAAGTCTCAGAGACACAAGGCTAGGTGCAGTGAAACCGGCTCGGCCCATAGAGACGGACCCCAACGTTTCTGTCCGATAGCTCATTCAAGGACCCCGTAGCAAGGCATGTAAAAAAGTGGATTTTCAGCACCAATTAGGGTTTTGCTCGGGCACCGAAGGACCTATCGAGCCGAAACTCGGGATTCGGGGTCGCCTCACATAGGCCTACACATAATGTCCGAACTGGACCCGCAGCTAGAACGTAACTATGTGTTTTACATTTTATTATGTTTTAAACTGAAGGCGCTGTGAATTATGGGCCTGCTCTGACATATGTGATAGTAGGCTTCTAAATGAGTTGGAAAAAGTGGGTTTGGTGTCAATTGGTATCAGTTTGGTGTCATAATGACATCTAATTGACTGATGGACACTGACTTGCTAGTTGACTTTTGTACATTTGCAATGTGTTTAAACCATCGCCAAAATGGCATTCTGAAATCAACACAAAAAATGGCATCACCATAGTCTCCAGACTGTGCCGACTTCAACGAGATATCCCGCTTGACCGTAGCTCGCTCGGTCTAAGCGCAGCGACCATTAGAAAAGTAGGCCCAAAATGAAGCCTGCCCCACAACGTCATTTGATTTTGGGTGACAGTGAGAGAACCGTTAGGGTGAGAAGAAAAATTCCACCACAGGAATGTTCCTAAGGTCCTCCCGATCTGTGCAAGCCTAACCTTGACCGTGTGGCATTAACCCTTCACACTAAAACAGGGTTTTTTGATCGCACAGATTACAATGACATCTCTCCCCATAGGAATACATTGCCTGCACCCCTAAATTCAACCTGAAGCCTATGTGGGTTATGAATGCCGTATGAACCTGTCTTCGGTGACAGTCCAATCAGGCCACTATGAGGTCTACCTGTGTTGATTCTAAGCTTCCTGGACCAACCGGAAGTGGTTAAAATCACCCTAAAAGTGTATATCCATACCCTGCCTTGCAGTTTGATAGACATAGTGCATTCAACCCTGTGTAAATCAGTCAGTTCTGAACGTAAAGACTTAAAACTCAGGATTCTGTAAAAGCATACCCCAATGAGGATATGTGTTGACTTATAGCTTCCTGTGCCAACCGGAAGTGCCATAATTGGTGTCTCAGGGGCTGTTTCGAAGGGTTAAAAAAGTCAGATCTGTCCAAAACTTCATATGTGTGATTAGGCAACCCCCATGAACTGTAAATCAGTCATTTTTCCCATAAAATTTCAAAGGAAAACTAAATCACACTAACACACAACTTGGAAGGAGGGACGTATTGGGGTGCGTAGAGACAGTCAGTGGCTGCAATAGTTAGCTTTGTTCGAGCTAAAAAAGAACCGTCAGACCTAGAGTTCCGAAACTTTAGAAACCTGTTCTAGACCTCCGGTCGATAGTGCGTGGTGAGTTAGGTGGCTCTAGAAGGTTCTCGGACCGAGGAACAGCCTCGTACATTTGCAATGACTTCAATTCATTTTGACCATTACGAAAATGACGACATTTAGAAAAGTCTCAGAGACACAAGGCTAGGTGCAGTGAAACCGGCTCAGCCCATAGAGACGGACCCCAACGTTTCTGTCCGATAGCTCATTCAAGGACCCCGTAGCAAGGCATGTAAAAAAGTGGATTTTCAGCACCAATTAGGGTTTTGCTCGGGCACCGAAGGACCTATCGAGCCGAAACTCGGGATTCGGGGTCGCCTCACATAGGCCTACACATAATGTCCGAACTGGACCCGCAGCTAGAACGTAACTATGTGTTTTACGTTTTATTATGTTTTAAACTGAAGGCGCTGTGAATTATGGGCCTGCTCTGACATATGTGATAGTAGGCTTCTAAATGAGTTGGAAAAAGTGGGTTTGGTGTCAATTGGTATCAGTTTGGTGTCATAATGACATCTAATTGACTGATGGACACTGACTTGCTAGTTGACTTTTGTACATTTGCAATGTGTTTAAACGGAGAGGGACCATCACCAAAATGGCATTCTGAAATCAACACAAGAAATGGCATCACCATAGTCTCCAGACTGTGCCGACTTCAACGAGATATCCCGCTTGACCGTAGCTCGCTCGGTCTAAGCGCAGCGACCATTAGAAAAGTAGGCCCAAAATGAAGCCTGCCCCACAACGTCATTTGATTTTGGGTGACAGTGAGAGAACCGTTAGGGTGAGAAGAAAAATTCCACCACAGGAATGTTCCTAAGGTCCTCCCGATCTGTGCAAGCCTAACCTTGACCGTGTGGCATTAACCCTTCACACTAAAACAGGGTTTTTTGATCGCACAGATTACAATGACATCTCTCCCCATAGGAATACATTGCCTGCACCCCTAAATTCAACCTGAAGCCTATGTGGGTTATGAATGCCGTATGAACCTGTCTTCGGTGACAGTCCAATCAGGCCACTATGAGGTCTACCTGTGTTGATTCTAAGCTTCCTGGATCAACCGGAAGTGGTTAAAATCACCCTAAAAGTGTATATCCATACCCTGCCTTGCAGTTTGATAGACATAGTGCATTCAACCCTGTGTAAATCAGTCAGTTCTGAACGTAAAGACTTAAAACTCAGGATTCTGTAAAAGCATACCCCAATGAGGATATGTGTTGACTTATAGCTTCCTGTGCCAACCGGAAGTGCCATAATTGGTGTCTGTTTCGAAGGGTTAAAAAAGTCAGATCTGTCCAAAACTTCATATGTGTGATTAGGCAACCCCCATGAACTGTAAATCAGTCATTTTTCCCATAAAATTTCAAAGGAAAACTAAATCACACTAACACACAACTTGGAAGGAGGGACGTATTGGGGTGCGTAGAGACAGTCAGTGGCTGCAATAGTTAGCTTTGTTCGAGCTAAAAAAGAACCGTCAGACCTAGAGTTCCGAAACTTTAGAAACCTGTTCTAGACCTCCGGTCGATAGTGCGTGGTGAGTTAGGTGGCTCTAGAAGGTTCTCGGACCGAGGAACAGCCTCGTACATTTGCAATGACTTCAATTCATTTTGACCATTACGAAAATGACGACATTTAGAAAAGTCTCAGAGACACAAGGCTAGGTGCAGTGAAACCGGCTCGGCCCATAGAGACGGACCCCAACGTTTCTGTCCGATAGCTCATTCAAGGACCCCGTAGCAAGGCATGTAAAAAAGTGGATTTTCAGCACCAATTAGGGTTTTGCTCGGGCACCGAAGGACCTATCGAGCCGAAACTCGGGATTCGGGGTCGCCTCACATAGGCCTACACATAATGTCCGAACTGGACCCGCAGCTAGAACGTAACTATGTGTTTTACATTTTATTATGTTTTAAACTGAAGGCGCTGTGAATTATGGGCCTGCTCTGACATATGTGATAGTAGGCTTCTAAATGAGTTGGAAAAAGTGGGTTTGGTGTCAATTGGTATCAGTTTGGTGTCATAATGACATCTAATTGACTGATGGACACTGACTTGCTAGTTGACTTTTGTACATTTGCAATGTGTTTAAACGGAGAGGGACCATCGCCAAAATGGCATTCTGAAATCAACACAAAAAATGGCATCACCATAGTCTCCAGACTGTGCCGACTTCAACGAGATATCCCGCTTGACCGTAGCTCGCTCGGTCTAAGCGCAGCGACCATTAGAAAAGTAGGCCCAAAATGAAGCCTGCCCCACAACGTCATTTGATTTTGGGTGACAGTGAGAGAACCGTTAGGGTGAGAAGAAAAATTCCACCACAGGAATGTTCCTAAGGTCCTCCCGATCTGTGCAAGCCTAACCTTGACCGTGTGGCATTAACCCTTCACACTAAAACAGGGTTTTTTGATCGCACAGATTACAATGACATCTCTCCCCATAGGAATACATTGCCTGCACCCCTAAATTCAACCTGAAGCCTATGTGGGTTATGAATGCCGTATGAACCTGTCTTCGGTGACAGTCCAATCAGGCCACTATGAGGTCTACCTGTGTTGATTCTAAGCTTCCTGGACCAACCGGAAGTGGTTAAAATCACCCTAAAAGTGTATATCCATACCCTGCCTTGCAGTTTGATAGACATAGTGCATTCAACCCTGTGTAAATCAGTCAGTTCTGAACGTAAAGACTTAAAACTCAGGATTCTGTAAAAGCATACCCCAATGAGGATATGTGTTGACTTATAGCTTCCTGTGCCAACCGGAAGTGCCATAATTGGTGTCTCAGGGGCTGTTTCGAAGGGTTAAAAAAGTCAGATCTGTCCAAAACTTCATATGTGTGATTAGGCAACCCCCATGAACTGTAAATCAGTCATTTTTCCCATAAAATTTCAAAGGAAAACTAAATCACACTAACACACAACTTGGAAGGAGGGACGTATTGGGGTGCGTAGAGACAGTCAGTGGCTGCAATAGTTAGCTTTGTTCGAGCTAAAAAAGAACCGTCAGACCTAGAGTTCCGAAACTTTAGAAACCTGTTCTAGACCTCCGGTCGATAGTGCGTGGTGAGTTAGGTGGCTCTAGAAGGTTCTCGGACCGAGGAACAGCCTCGTACATTTGCAATGACTTCAATTCATTTTGACCATTACGAAAATGACGACATTTAGAAAAGTCTCAGAGACACAAGGCTAGGTGCAGTGAAACCGGCTCGGCCCATAGAGACGGACCCCAACGTTTCTGTCCGATAGCTCATTCAAGGACCCCGTAGCAAGGCATGTAAAAAAGTGGATTTTCAGCACCAATTAGGGTTTTGCTCGGGCACCGAAGGACCTATCGAGCCGAAACTCGGGATTCGGGGTCGCCTCACATAGGCCTACACATAATGTCCGAACTGGACCCGCAGCTAGAACGTAACTATGTGTTTTACGTTTTATTATGTTTTAAACTGAAGGCGCTGTGAATTATGGGCCTGCTCTGACATATGTGATAGTAGGCTTCTAAATGAGTTGGAAAAAGTGGGTTTGGTGTCAATTGGTATCAGTTTGGTGTCATAATGACATCTAATTGACTGATGGACACTGACTTGCTAGTTGACTTTTGTACATTTGCAATGTGTTTAAACGGAGAGGGACCATCACCAAAATGGCATTCTGAAATCAACACAAGAAATGGCATCACCATAGTCTCCAGACTGTGCCGACTTCAACGAGATATCCCGCTTGACCGTAGCTCGCTCGGTCTAAGCGCAGCGACCATTAGAAAAGTAGGCCCAAAATGAAGCCTGCCCCACAACGTCATTTGATTTTGGGTGACAGTGAGAGAACCGTTAGGGTGAGAAGAAAAATTCCACCACAGGAATGTTCCTAAGGTCCTCCCGATCTGTGCAAGCCTAACCTTGACCGTGTGGCATTAACCCTTCACACTAAAACAGGGTTTTTTGATCGCACAGATTACAATGACATCTCTCCCCATAGGAATACATTGCCTGCACCCCTAAATTCAACCTGAAGCCTATGTGGGTTATGAATGCCGTATGAACCTGTCTTCGGTGACAGTCCAATCAGGCCACTATGAGGTCTACCTGTGTTGATTCTAAGCTTCCTGGACCAACCGGAAGTGGTTAAAATCACCCTAAAAGTGTATATCCATACCCTGCCTTGCAGTTTGATAGACATAGTGCATTCAACCCTGTGTAAATCAGTCAGTTCTGAACGTAAAGACTTAAAACTCAGGATTCTGTAAAAGCATACCCCAATGAGGATATGTGTTGACTTATAGCTTCCTGTGCCAACCGGAAGTGCCATAATTGGTGTCTGTTTCGAAGGGTTAAAAAAGTCAGATCTGTCCAAAACTTCATATGTGTGATTAGGCAACCCCCATGAACTGTAAATCAGTCATTTTTCCCATAAAATTTCAAAGGAAAACTAAATCACACTAACACACAACTTGGAAGGAGGGACGTATTGGGGTGCGTAGAGACAGTCAGTGGCTGCAATAGTTAGCTTTGTTCGAGCTAAAAAAGAACCGTCAGACCTAGAGTTCCGAAACTTTAGAAACCTGTTCTAGACCTCCGGTCGATAGTGCGTGGTGAGTTAGGTGGCTCTAGAAGGTTCTCGGACCGAGGAACAGCCTCGTACATTTGCAATGACTTCAATTCATTTTGACCATTACGAAAATGACGACATTTAGAAAAGTCTCAGAGACACAAGGCTAGGTGCAGTGAAACCGGCTCGGCCCATAGAGACGGACCCCAACGTTTCTGTCCGATAGCTCATTCAAGGACCCCGTAGCAAGGCATGTAAAAAAGTGGATTTTCAGCACCAATTAGGGTTTTGCTCGGGCACCGAAGGACCTATCGAGCCGAAACTCGGATTCGGGGTCGCCTCACATAGGGCCTACACATAATGTCCGAACTGGACCCGCAGCTAGAACGTAACTATGTGTTTTACGTTTTATTATGTTTTAAACTGAAGGCGCTGTGAATTATGGGCCTGCTCTGACATATGTGATAGTAGGCTTCTAAATGAGTTGGAAAAAGTGGGTTTGGTGTCAATTGGTATCAGTTTGGTGTCATAATGACATCTAATTGACTGATGGACACTGACTTGCTAGTTGACTTTTGTACATTTGCAATGTGTTTAAACGGAGAGGGACCATCACCAAAATGGCATTCTGAAATCAACACAAAAAATGGCATCACCATAGTCTCCAGACTGTGCCGACTTCAACGAGATATCCCGCTTGACCGTAGCTCGCTCGGTCTAAGCGCAGCGACCATTAGAAAAGTAGGCCCAAAATGAAGCCTGCCCCACAACGTCATTTGATTTTGGGTGACAGTGAGAGAACCGTTAGGGTGAGAAGAAAAATTCCACCACAGGAATGTTCCTAAGGTCCTCCCGATCTGTGCAAGCCTAACCTTGACCGTGTGGCATTAACCCTTCACACTAAAACAGGGTTTTTTTGATCTCACAGATTACAATGACATCTCTCCCCATAGGAATACATTGCCTGCACCCCTAAATTCAACCTGAAGCCTATGTGGGTTATGAATGCCGTATGAACCTGTCTTCGGTGACAGTCCAATCAGGCCACTATGAGGTCTACCTGTGTTGATTCTAAGCTTCCTGGACCAACCGGAAGTGGTTAAAATCACCCTAAAAGTGTATATCCATACCCTGCCTTGCAGTTTGATAGACATAGTGCATTCAACCCTGTGTAAATCAGTCAGTTCTGAACGTAAAGACTTAAAACTCAGGATTCTGTAAAAGCATACCCCAATGAGGATATGTGTTGACTTATAGCTTCCTGTGCCAACCGGAAGTGCCATAATTGGTGTCTCAGGGGCTGTTTCGAAGGGTTAAAAAAGTCAGATCTGTCCAAAACTTCATATGTGTGATTAGGCAACCCCCATGAACTGTAAATCAGTCATTTTTCCCATAAAATTTCAAAGGAAAACTAAATCACACTAACACACAACTTGGAAGGAGGGACGTATTGGGGTGCGTAGAGACAGTCAGTGGCTGCAATAGTTAGCTTTGTTCGAGCTAAAAAAGAACAGTCAGACCTAGAGTTCCGAAACTTTAGAAACCTGTTCTAGACCTCCGGTCGATAGTGCGTGGTGAGTTAGGTGGCTCTAGAAGGTTCTCGGACCGAGGAACAGCCTCGTACATTTGCAATGACTTCAATTCATTTTGACCATTACGAAAATGACGACATTTAGAAAAGTCTCAGAGACGCAAGGCTAGGTGCAGTGAAACCGGCTCGGCCCATAGAGACGGACCCCAACGTTTCTGTCCGATAGCTCATTCAAGGACCCCGTAGCAAGGCATGTAAAAAAGTGGATTTTCAGCACCAATTAGGGTTTTGCTCGGGCACCGAAGGACCTATCGAGCCGAAACTCGGGATTCGGGGTCGCCTCACATAGGCCTACACATAATGTCCGAACTGGACCCGCAGCTAGAACGTAACTATGTGTTTTACGTTTTATTATGTTTTAAACTGAAGGCGCTGTGAATTATGGGCCTGCTCTGACATATGTGATAGTAGGCTTCTAAATGAGTTGGAAAAAGTGGGTTTGGTGTCAATTGGTATCAGTTTGGTGTCATAATGACATCTAATTGACTGATGGACACTGACTTGCTAGTTGACTTTTGTACATTTGCAATGTGTTTAAACGGAGAGGGACCATCACCAAAATGGCATTCTGAAATCAACACAAGAAATGGCATCACCATAGTCTCCAGACTGTGCCGACTTCAACGAGATATCCCGCTTGACCGTAGCTCGCTCGGTCTAAGCGCAGCGACCATTAGAAAAGTAGGCCCAAAATGAAGCCTGCCCCACAACGTCATTTGATTTTGGGTGACAGTGAGAGAACCGTTAGGGTGAGAAGAAAAATTCCACCACAGGAATGTTCCTAAGGTCCTCCCGATCTGTGCAAGCCTAACCTTGACCGTGTGGCATTAACCCTTCACACTAAAACAGGGTTTTTTGATCTCACAGATTACAATGACATCTCTCCCCATAGGAATACATTGCCTGCACCCCTAAATTCAACCTGAAGCCTATGTGGGTTATGAATGCCGTATGAACCTGTCTTCGGTGACAGTCCAATCAGGCCACTATGAGGTCTACCTGTGTTGATTCTAAGCTTCCTGGACCAACCGGAAGTGGTTAAAATCACCCTAAAAGTGTATATCCATACCCTGCCTTGCAGTTTGATAGACATAGTGCATTCAACCCTGTGTAAATCAGTCAGTTCTGAACGTAAAGACTTAAAACTCAGGATTCTGTAAAAGCATACCCCAATGAGGATATGTGTTGACTTATAGCTTCCTGTGCCAACCGGAAGTGCCATAATTGGTGTCTCAGGGGCTGTTTCGAAGGGTTAAAAAAGTCAGATCTGTCCAAAACTTCATATGTGTGATTAGGCAACCCCATGAACTGTAAATCAGTCATTTTTCCCATAAAATTTCAAAGGAAAACTAAATCACACTAACACACAACTTGGAAGGAGGGACGTATTGGGGTGCGTAGAGACAGTCAGTGGCTGCAATAGTTAGCTTTGTTCGAGCTAAAAAAGAACCGTCAGACCTAGAGTTCCGAAACTTTAGAAACCTGTTCTAGACCTCCGGTCGATAGTGCGTGGTGAGTTAGTTGGCTCTAGAAGGTTCTCGGACCGAGGAACAGCCTCGTACATTTGCAATGACTTCAATTCATTTTGACCATTACGAAAATGACGACATTTAGAAAAGTCTCAGAGACCCAAGGCTAGGTGCAGTGAAACCGGCTCGGCCCATAGAGACGGACCCCAACGTTTCTGTCCGATAGCTCATTCAAGGACCCCGTAGCAAGGCATGTAAAAAGTGGATTTTCAGCACCAATTAGGGTTTTGCTCGGGCACCGAAGGACCTATCGAGCCGAAACTCGGGATTCGGGGTCGCCTCACATAGGCCTACACATAATGTCCGAACTGGACCCGCAGCTAGAACGTAACTATGTGTTTTACGTTTTATTATGTTTTAAACTGAAGGCGCTGTGAATTATGGGCCTGCTCTGACATATGTGATAGTAGGCTTCTAAATGAGTTGGAAAAAGTGGGTTTGGTGTCAATTGGTATCAGTTTGGTGTCATAATGACATCTAATTGACTGATGGACACTGACTTGCTAGTTGACTTTTGTACATTTGCAATGTGTTTAAACGGAGAGGGACCATCACCAAAATGGCATTCTGAAATCAACACAAGAAATGGCATCACCATAGTCTCCAGACTGTGCCGACTTCAACGAGATATCCCGCTTGACCGTAGCTCGCTCGGTCTAAGCGCAGCGACCATTAGAAAAGTAGGCCCAAAATGAAGCCTGCCCCACAACGTCATTTGATTTTGGGTGACAGTGAGAGAACCGTTAGGGTGAGAAGAAAAATTCCACCACAGGAATGTTCCTAAGGTCCTCCCGATCTGTGCAAGCCTAACCTTGACCGTGTGGCATTAACCCTTCACACTAAAACAGGGTTTTTTGATCTCACAGATTACAATGACATCTCTCCCCATAGGAATACATTGCCTGCACCCCTAAATTCAACCTGAAGCCTATGTGGGTTATGAATGCCGTATGAACCTGTCTTCGGTGACAGTCCAATCAGGCCACTATGAGGTCTACCTGTGTTGATTCTAAGCTTCCTGGACCAACCGGAAGTGGTTAAAATCACCCTAAAAGTGTATATCCATACCCTGCCTTGCAGTTTGATAGACATAGTGCATTCAACCCTGTGTAAATCAGTCAGTTCTGAACGTAAAGACTTAAAACTCAGGATTCTGTAAAAGCATACCCCAATGAGGATATGTGTTGACTTATAGCTTCCTGTGCCAACCGGAAGTGCCATAATTGGTGTCTCAGGGGCTGTTTCGAAGGGTTAAAAAAGTCAGATCTGTCCAAAACTTCATATGTGTGATTAGGCAACCCCCATGAACTGTAAATCAGTCATTTTTCCCATAAAATTTCTAAGGAAAACTAAATCACACTAACACACAACTTGGAAGGAGGGACGTATTGGGGTGCGTAGAGACAGTCAGTGGCTGCAATAGTTAGCTTTGTTCGAGCTAAAAAAGAACCGTCAGACCTAGAGTTCCGAAACTTTAGAAACCTGTTCTAGACCTCCGGTCGATAGTGCGTGGTGAGTTAGGTGGCTCTAGAAGGTTCTCGGACCGAGGAACAGCCTCGTACATTTGCAATGACTTCAATTCATTTGACCATTACGAAAATGACGACATTTAGAAAAGTCTCAGAGACGCAAGGCTAGGTGCAGTGAAACCGGCTCGGCCCATAGAGACGGACCCCAATGTTTCTGTCCGATAGCTCATTCAAGGACCCCGTAGCAAGGCATGTAAAAAAGTGGATTTTCAGCACCAATTAGGGTTTTGCTCGGGCCACCGAAGGACCTATCGAGCCGAAACTCGGGATTCGGGGTCGCCTCACATAGGGCCTACACATAATGTCCGAACTGGACCCGCAGCTAGAACGTAACTATGTGTTTTACGTTTATTATGTTTTAAACTGAAGGCGCTGTGAATTATGGGCCTGCTCTGACATATGTGATAGTAGGCTTCTAAATGAGTTGGAAAAAGTGGGTTTGGTGTCAATTGGTATCAGTTTGGTGTCATAATGACATCTAATTGACTGATGGACACTGACTTGCTAGTTGACTTTTGTACATTTGCAATGTGTTTAAACGGAGAGGGACCATCACCAAAATGGCATTCTGAAATCAACACAAAAATGGCATCACCATAGTCTCCAGACTGTGCCGACTTCAACGAGATATCCCGCTATGACCGTAGCTCGCTCGGGTCTAAGCGCAGCGACCATTAGAAAAGTAGGCCCAAAATGAAGCCTACCCCACAACGTCATTTGATTTTGGGTGACAGTGAGAGAACCGTTAGGGTGAGAAGAAAAATTCCACCACAGGAATGTTCCTAAGGTCCTCCCGATCTGTGCAAGCCTAACCGTGACCATGTGGCATTAACCCTTCACACTAAAACAGGGTTTTTTGATCTCACAGATTACAATGACATCTCTCCCCATAGGAATACATTGCCTGCACCCCTAAATTCAACCTGAAGCCTATGTGGGTTATGAATGCCGTATGAACCTGTCTTCGGTGACAGTCCAATCAGGCCACTATGAGGTCTACCTGTGTTGATTCTAAGCTTCCTGGACCAACCGGAAGTGGTTAAAATCACCCTAAAAGTGTATATCCATACCCTGCCTTGCAGTTTGATAGACATAGTGCATTCAACCCTGTGTAAATCAGTCAGTTCTGAACGTAAAGACTTAAAACTCAGGATTCTGTAAAAGCATACCCCAATGAGGATATGTGTTGACTTATAGCTTCCTGTGCCAACCGGAAGTGCCATAATTGGTGTCTCAGGGTTTCGAAGGGTTAAAAAAGTCAGATCTGTCCAAAACTTCATATGTGTGATTAGGCAACCCCCATGAACTGTAAATCAGTCATTTTTCCCATAAAATTTCAAAGGAAAACTAAATCACACTAACACACAACTTGGAAGGAGGGACGTATTGGGGTGCGTAGAGACAGTCAGTGGCTGCAATAGTTAGCTTTGTTCGATCTAAAAAAGAACCGTCAGACCTAGAGTTCCGAAACTTTACAAACCTGTTCTAGACCTCCGGTCGATAGTGCGTGGTGATTTAGGTGGCTCTAGAAGGTTCTCGGACTGAGGAACAGCCTCGTACATTTGCAATGACTTCAATTCATTTTGACCATTACGAAAATGACGACATTTAGAAAAGTCTCAGAGACGCAAGGCTAGGTGCAGTGAACCCGGCTCGGCCCATAGAGACGGACCCCAACTGTTTCTGTCCGATAGCTCATTCAAGGACCCCGTAGCAAGGCATGTAAAAAAGTGGATTTTCAGCACCAATTAGGGTTTTGCTCGGGCACCGAAGGACCTATCGAGCCGAAACTCGGGATTCGGGGTCGCCTCACATGGGCCTACACATAATGTCCGAACTGGACCCGCAGCTAGAACGTAACTATGTGTTTTATGTTTTATTATGTTTTAAACTGAAGGCGCTGTGAATTATGGGCCTGCTCTGACATATGTGATAGTAGGCTTCTAAATGAGTTGGAAAAAGTGGGTTTGGTGTCAATTGGTATCAGTTTGGTGTCATAATGACATCTAATTGACTGATGGACACTGACTTGCTAGTTGACTTTTGTACATTTGCAATGTGTTTAAACGGAGAGGGACCATCACCAAAATGGCATTCTGAAATCAACACAAAAAATGGCATCTCTCCCATAGGAATACATTGCCTGCACCCCTAAATTCAACCTGAAGCCTATGTGGGTTATGAATGCCGTATGAACCTGTCTTCGGTGACAGTCCAATCAGGCCACTATGAGGTCTACCTGTGTTGAATCTAAGCTTCCTGGACCAACCGGAAGTGGTTAAAATCACCCTAAAAGTGTACATCCATACCCTGCCTTGCAGTTTGATAGACATAGTGCATTCAACCCTGTGTAAATCAGTCAGTTCTGAACGTAAAGACTTAAAACTCAGGATTCTGTAAAAGCATACCCCAATGAGGATATGTGTTGACTTATAGCTTCCTGTGCCAACCGGAAGTGCCATAATTGGTGTCTGTTTCGAAGGGTTAAAAAAGTCAGATCTGTCCAAAACTTCATATGTGTGATTAGGCAACCCCCATGAACTGTAAATCAGTCATTTTTCCCATAAAATTTCAAAGGAAAACTAAATCACACTAACACACAACTTGGAAGGAGGGACGTATTGGGGTGCGTAGAGACAGTCAGTGGCTGCAATAGTTAGCTTTGTTCGAGCTAAAAAAGAACCGTCAGACCTAGAGTTCCGAAACTTTACAAACCTGTTCTAGACCTCCGGTCGATAGTGCGTGGTGAGTTAGGTGGCTCTAGAAGGTTCTCGGACCGTACATTTGCAATGACTTCAATTCATTTTGACCATTACGAAAATGACGACATTTAGAAAAGTCTCAGAGACGCAAGGCTAGGTGCAGTGAAACCGGCTCGGCCCATAGAGACGGACCCCAACGTTTCTGTCCGATAGCTCATTCAAGGACCCCGTAGCAAGGCATGTAAAAAAGTGGATTTTCAGCACCAATTAGGGTTTTGCTCGGGCACCGAAGGACCTATCGAGCCGAAACTCGGGATTCGGGGTCGCCTCACATGGGCCTACACATAATGTCCGAACTGGACCCGCAGCTAGAACGTAACTATGTGTTTTATGTTTTATTATGTTTTAAACTGAAGGCGCTGTGAATTATGGGCCTGCTCTGACATATGTGATAGTAGGCTTCTAAATGAGTTGGAAAAAGTGGGTTTGGTGTCAATTGGTATCAGTTTGGTGTCATAATGACATCTAATTGACTGATGGACACTGACTTGCTAGTTGACTTTTGTACATTTGCAATGTGTTTAAACGGAGAGGGACCATCACCAAAATGGCATTCTGAAATCAACACAAAAAATGGCATCACCATAGTCTCCAGACTGTGCCGACTTCAACGAGATATCCCGCTTGACCGTAGCTCGCTCGGTCTAAGCGCAGCGACCATTAGAAAAGTAGGCCCAAAATGAAGCCTGCCCCACAACGTCATTTGATTTTGGGTGACAGTGAGAGAACCGTTAGGGTGAGAAGAAAAATTCCACCACAGGAATGTTCCTAAGGTCCTCCCGATCTGTGCAAGCCTAACCTTGACCGTGTGGCATTAACCCTTCACACTAAAACAGGGTTTTTTAATCTCACAGATTACAATGACATCTCTCCCCATAGGAATACATTGCCTGCACCCCTAAATTCAACCTGAAGCCTATCTGGGTTATGAATGCCGTATGAACCTGTCTTCGGTGACAGTCCAATCAGGCCACTATGAGGTCTACCTGTGTTGATTCTAAGCTTCCTGGACCAACCGGAAGTGGTTAAAATCACCCTAAAAGTGTATATCCATACCCTGCCTTGCAGTTTGATAGACATAGTGCATTCAACCCTGTGTAAATCAGTCAGTTCTGAACGTAAAGACTTAAAACTCAGGATTCTGTAAAAGCATACCCCAATGAGGATATGTGTTGACTTATAGCTTCCTGTGCCAACCGGAAGTGCCATAATTGGTGTCTGTTTCGAAGGGTTAAAAAAGTCAGATCTGTCCAAAACTTCATATGTGTGATTAGGCAACCCCCATGAACTGTAAATCAGTCATTTTTCCCATAAAATTTCAAAGGAAAACTAAATCACACTAACACACAACTTGGAAGGAGGGACGTATTGGGGTGCGTAGAGACAGTCAGTGGCTGCAATAGTTAGCTTTGTTCGAGCTAAAAAAGAACAGTCAGACCTAGAGTTCCGAAACTTTAGAAACCTGTTCTAGACCTCCGGTCGATAGTGCGTGGTGAGTTAGGTGGCTCTAGAAGGTTCTCGGACCGTACATTTGCAATGACTTCAATTCATTTTGACCATTACGAAAATGACGACATTTAGAAAAGTCTCAGAGACGCAAAGGCTAGGTGCAGTGAAACCGGCTCGGCCCATAGAGACGGACCCCAACGTTTCTGTCCGATAGCTCATTCAAGGACCCCGTAGCAAGGCATGTAAAAAAGTGGATTTTCAGCACCAATTAGGGTTTTGCTCGGGCACCGAAGGACCTATCGAGCCGAAACTCGGGATTCGGGGTCGCCTCACATGGGCCTACACATAATGTCCGAACTGGACCCGCAGCTAGAACGTAACTATGTGTTTTATGTTTTATTATGTTTTAAACTGAAGGCGCTGTGAATTATGGGCCTGCTCTGACATATGTGATAGTAGGCTTCTAAATGAGTTGGAAAAAGTGGGTTTGGTGTCAATTGGTATCAGTTTGGTGTCATAATGACATCTAATTGACTGATGGACACTGACTTGCTAGTTGACTTTTGTACATTTGCAATGTGTTTAAACGGAGAGGGACCATCACCAAAATGGCATTCTGAAATCAACACAAAAAATGGCATCACCATAGTCTCCAGACTGTGCCGACTTCAACGAGATATCCCGCTTGACCGTAGCTCGCTCGGTCTAAGCGCAGCGACCATTAGAAAAGTAGGCCCAAAATGAAGCCTGCCACACAACGTCATTTGATTTTGGGTGACAGTGAGAGAACCGTTAGGGTGAGAAGAAAAATTCCACCACAGGAATGTTCCTAAGGTCCTCCCGATCTGTGCAAGCCTAACCTTGACCGTGTGGCATTAACCCTTCACACTAAAACAGGGTTTTTTAATCTCACAGATTACAATGACATCTCTCCCCATAGGAATACATTGCCTGCACCCCTAAATTCAACCTGAAGCCTATCTGGGTTATGAATGCCGTATGAACCTGTCTTCGGTGACAGTCCAATCAGGCCACTATGAGGTCTACCTGTGTTGATTCTAAGCTTCCTGGACCAACCGGAAGTGGTTAAAATCACCCTAAAAGTGTATATCCATACCCTGCCTTGCAGTTTGATAGACATAGTGCATTCAACCCTGTGTAAATCAGTCAGTTCTGAACGTAAAGACTTAAACTCAGGATTCTGTAAAAGCATACCCCAATGAGGATATGTGTTGACTTATAGCTTCCTGTGCCAACCGGAAGTGCCATAATTGGTGTCTGTTTCGAAGGGTTAAAAAAGTCAGATCTGTCCAAAAACTTCATATGTGTGATTAGGCAACCCCCATGAACTGTAAATCAGTCATTTTTCCCATAAAATTTCAAAGGAAAACTAAATCACACTAACACACAACTTGGAAGGAGGGACGTATTGGGGTGCGTAGAGACAGTCAGTGGCTGCAATAGTTAGCTTTGTTCGAGCTAAAAAAGAACCGTCAGACCTAGAGTTCCGAAACTTTACAAACCTGTTCTAGACCTCCGGTCGATAGTGCGTGGTGAGTTAGGTGGCTCTAGAAGGTTCTCGGACCGTACATTTGCAATGACTTCAATTCATTTTGACCATTACGAAAATGACGACATTTAGAAAAGTCTCAGAGACGCAAAGGCTAGGTGCGTGAAACCGGCTCGGCCCATAGAGACATTAGCTAGAACGTAACTATGTGTTTTATGTTTATTATGTTTTAAACTGAAGGCGCTGTGAATTATGGGCCTGCTCTGACATATGTGATAGTAGGCTTCTAAATGAGTTGGAAAAAGTGGGTTTGGTGTCAATTGGTATCAGTTTGGTGTCATAATGACATCTAATTGACTGATGGACACTGACTTGCTAGTTGACTTTTGTACATTTGCAATGTGTTTAACTTCTTGCTCCTACTTGAGACGCATATGTCCCAAGTAGGCACCTGGAAATGCAAATTGCGCTACGCTAAATGCTAAATGTACTCGTATAAAACTCAACCTTGATCAAAATTCACAAGCAGGGTATTGAATTAAAGCTACACTCGTTGTGAACCTAGCCAGCAAGTCAGATTTTTAAAATGCTTTTCGGCGAAAGCATCAGAAGCTATTATCTGATAGCATGCACCCCCCAAAATGCCAGCTCGACACGTAAACAACAGATTTTGCGATAGCCGGCGCTACCCAAAACGCAGAAATAAAATATAAAACATTCATTACCTTAGACGAGCTTCTTTCTTGGCACTCCTATATGCCCCATAAACATCACTATTGGGTCTTTTTTTCGTTTAAATCGGTCCATATATACCCAAAATAGCTTTGTATAGAAGTTGTGTCATTCAGAAAAAATCATCGTTTTTAAACGCTGCGTAATTTTTTAAAATTAAAAAAGTCGACGATAAACTTTCACAAAACACTTCGAAATCCTTTTGTAATCCAACTTTAGGTATTAGTAAACGTTTATAATCTATCAAAATTATTACAGGGCGATGTCTCTTCAATAGGTCCTCACTTCAAAAACAATGCAATCTGATCTCTCCCTAAACTGCATCCGGGTGAAGACTGGAAAACTGGAGGTCAAACAGATGTATTTTCCAACAATTAATTCGATTGAAAATTAGTACAATGGCGCCATCGTGCGGAATTTGTATGAGGTGCAGGCAAATTCCCATTAAATTCGTTCTCTTTTAACAACTGGTGGAAGTGACTTATGGAAATTATTTTTTGCTTTCAGAGAGCAGTTTTTCTTGCGTTTTTCAATGAAACACACGCTCTGTTATAGTCCACAGCCGTGATTTAACCAGTTTTAGAAACTTCAGAGTGTTTTCTATCCACACATACTAATCATATGCATATACTATATTCCTGGCATGAGTAGCAGGACGCTGAAAAGTTGCGCGATTTTTAACAGAATGTTCAAAAAAGGAGGGGGTAGGATGAAGATTAAACGGAGAGGGACCATCACCAAAATGGCATTCTGAAATCAACACAAAAAATGGCATCACCATAGTCTCCAGACTGTGCCGACTTCAACGAGATATCCCGCATGACCGTAGCTCGCTCGGTCTAAGCGCAGCGACCATTAGAAAAGTAGGCCCAAAATGAAGCCTACCCCACAACGTCATTTGATTTTGGGTGACAGTGAGAGAACCGTTAGGGTGAGAAGAAAAATTCCACCACAGGAATGTTCCTAAGGTCCTCCCGATCTGTGCAAGCCTAACCGTGACCATGTGGCATTAACCCTTCACACTAAAACAGGGTTTTTTGATCTCACAGATTACAATGACATCTCTCCCCATAGGAATACATTGCCTGCACCCCTAAATTCAACCTGAAGCCTATGTGGGTTATGAATGCCGTATGAACCTGTCTTCGGTGACAGTCCAATCAGGCCACTATGAGGTCTACCTGTGTTGATTCTAAGCTTCCTGGACCAACCGGAAGTGGTTAAAATCACCCTAAAGTGTATATCCATACCCTGCCTTGCAGTTTGATAGACATAGTGCATTCAACCCTGTGTAAATCAGTCAGTTCTGAACGTAAGACTTAAAACTCAGGATTCTGTAAAAGCATACCCAATGAGGATATGTGTTGACTTATAGCTTCCTGTGCCAACCGGAAGTGCCATAATTGGTGTCTGTTTCGAAGGGTTAAAAAAGTCAGATCTGTCCAAAACTTCATATGTGTGATTAGGCAACCCCCATGAACTGTAAATCAGTCATTTTTCCCATAAAATTTCAAAGGAAAACTAAATCACACTAACACACAACTTGGAAGGAGGGACGTATTGGGGTGCGTAGAGACAGTCAGTGGCTGCAATAGTTAGCTTTGTTCGAGCTAAAAAAGAACCGTCAGACCTAGAGTTCCGAAACTTTACAAACCTGTTCTAGACCTCCGGTCGATAGTGCGTGGTGAGTTTAGGTGGCTCTAGAAGGTTCTCGGACCGTACATTTGCAATGACTTCAATTCATTTTGACCATTACGAAAATGACGACATTTAGAAAAGTCTCAGAGACGCAAGGCTAGGTGCAGTGAAACCGGCTCGGCCCATAGAGACGGACCCCAACGTTTCTGTCCGATAGCTCATTCAAGGACCCCGTAGCAAGGCATGTAAAAAGTGGATTTTCAGCACCAATTAGGGTTTTGCTCGGGCACCGAAGGACCTATCGAGCCGAAACTCGGGATTCGGGGTCGCCTCACATGGGCCTACACATAATGTCCGAACTGGACCCGCAGCTAGAACGTAACTATGTGTTTTACGTTTTATTATGTTTTAAACTGAAGGCGCTGTGAATTATGGGCCTGCTCTGACATATGTGATAGTAGGCTTCTAAATGAGTTGGAAAAAGTGGGTTTGGTGTCAATTGGTATCAGTTTGGTGTCATAATGACATCTAATTGACTGATGGACACTGACTTGCTAGTTGACTTTTGTACATTTGCAATGTGTTTAAACGGAGAGGGACCATCACCAAATGGCATTCTGAAATCAACACAAAAAATGGCATCACCATAGTCTCCAGACTGTGCCGACTTCAACGAGATATCCCGCTTGACCGTAGCTCGCTCGGTCTAAGCGCAGCGACCATTAGAAAAGTAGGCCCAAAATGAAGCCTGCCCCACAACGTCATTTGATTTTGGGTGACAGTGAGAGAACCGTTAGGGTGAGAAGAAAAATTCCACCACAGGAATGTTCCTAAGGTCCTCCCGATCTGTGCAAGCCTAACCTTGACCGTGGTGGCATTAACCCTTCACACTAAAACAGGTTTTTTTGATCTCACAGATTACAATGACATCTCTCCCCATAGGAATACATTGCCTGCACCCCTAAATTCAACCTGAAGCCTATGTGGGTTATGAATGCCGTATGAACCTGTCTTCGGTGACAGTCCAATCAGGCCACTATGAGGTCTACCTGTGTTGATTCTAAGCTTCCTGGACCAACCGGAAGTGGTTAAAATCACCCTAAAAGTGTATATCCATACCCTGCCTTGCAGTTTGATAGACATAGTGCATTCAACCCTGTGTAAATCAGTCAGTTCTGAACGTAAAGACTTAAAACTCAGGATTCTGTAAAAGCATACCCCAATGAGGATATGTGTTGACTTATAGCTTCCTGTGCCAACCGGAAGTGCCATAATTGGTGTCTCAGGGGCTGTTTCGAAGGGTTAAAAAAGTCAGATCTGTCCAAAACTTCATATGTGTGATTAGGCAACCCCCATGAACTGTAAATCAGTCATTTTTCCCATAAAATTTCAAAGGAAACTAAATCACACTAACACACAACTTGGAAGGAGGGACGTATTGGGGTGCGTTAGAGACAGTCAGTGGCTGCAATAGTTAGCTTTGTTCGAGCCTAAAAAAGAACCGTCAGACCTAGAGTTCCCGAAACTTTAGAAACCTGTTCTAGACCTCCGGTCGATAGTGCGTGGTGAGTTAGGTGGCTCTAGAAGGTTCTCGGACCGAGGAACAGCCTCGTACATTTGCAATGACTTCAATTCATTTTGACCCATTACGAAAATGACGACATTTAGAAAAGTCTCAGAGACGCAAGGCTAGGTGCAGTGAAACCGGCTCGGCCCATAGAGACGGACCCCAACGTTTCTGTCCGATAGCTCATCAAGGACCCCGTAGCAAGGCATGTAAAAAGTGGATTTTCAGCACCAATTAGGGTTTTGCTCGGCACCGAAGGACCTATCGAGCCGAAACTCCGGATTCGGGGTCGCCTCACATGGGCCTACACATAATGTCCGAACTGGACCGCAGCTAGAACGTAACTATAGTGTTTTTACGTTTTATTATGTTTTAAACTGAAGGCGCTGTGAATTATGGGCCTGCTCTGACATATGTGATAGTTAGGCTTCTAAATGAGTTGGAAAAAGTGGGTTTGTGTCAATTGGTATCAGTTTGGTGTCATAATGACATCTAAGTGACTGATGGACACTGACTTGCTAGTGACTTTTGTACATTTGCAATGTGTTTAAACGGAGAGGGACCATCACCAAAATGGCATTCTGAAATCAACACAAAAAATTGCATCACCATAGTCTCCAGACTGTGCCGACTTCAACGAGATATCCCGCTTGACCGTAGCTCGCTCGGTCTAAGCGCAGCGACCATTAGAAAAGTAGGCCCAAAATGAAGCCTGCCCCACAACGTCATTTGATTTTGGGTGACAGTGAGAGAACCGTTAGGGTGAGAAGAAAATTCCACCACAGGAATGTTCCTAAGGTCCTCCCGATCTGTGCAAGCCTAACCTTGACCGTGTGGCATTAACCCTTCACACTAAAACAGGTTTTTTTGATCTCACAGATTACAATGAATCTCTCCCCATAGGAATACATTGCCTGCACCCCTAAATTCAACCTGAAGCCTATGTGGGTTATGAATGCCGTATGAACCTGTCTTCGGTGACAGTCCAATCAGGCCACTATGAGGTCTACCTGTGTTGATTCTAAGCTTCCTGGACCAACCGGAAGTGGTTTAAAATCACCCTAAAAGTGTATATCCATACCCTGCCTTGCAGTTTGATAGACATAGTGCATTCAACCCTGTGTAAATCAGTCCAGTTCTGAACGTAAAGACTTAAAACTCAGGATTCTGTAAAAGCATAACCCCAATGAGGATATGTGTTGACTTATAGCTTCCTGTGCCAACCGGAAGTGCCATAATTGGTGTCTCAGGGGCTGTTTCGAAGGGTTAAAAAAGTCAGATCTGTCCAAAACTTCATATGTGTGATTAGGCAACCCCCATGAACTGTAAATCAGTCATTTTTCCATAAAATTTCAAAGGAAAACTAAATCACACTAACACACAACTTGGAAGGAGGGACGTATTGGGGTGCGTAGAGACAGTCAGTGGCTGCAATAGTTAGCTTTGTTCGAGCTAAAAAAGAACAGTCAGACCTAGAGTTCCGAAACTTTAGAAACTGTTCTAGACCTCCGGTCGATAGTGCGTGGTGAGTTAGGTGGCTCTAGAAGGTTCTCGGACGAGGAACAGCCTCGTACATTTGCAATGACTTCAATTCATTTTGACCATTACGAAAATGACGACATTTAGAAAAGTCTCAGAGACGCAAGGCTAGGTGCAGTGAAACCGGCTCGGCCCATAGAGACGGACCCCAACGTTTCTGTCCGATAGCTCATTCAAGGACCCCGTAGCAAGGCATGTAAAAAAGTGGATTTCAGCACCAATTAGGGTTTTGCTCGGGCACCGAAGGACCTATCGAGCCGAAACTCGGGATTCGGGGTCGCCTCACATAGGCCTACAATAATGTCCGAACTGGACCCGCAGCTAGAACGTAACTATGTGTTTTACGTTTTATTATGTTTTAAACTGAAGGCGCTGTGAATTATGGGCCTGCTCTGACATATGTGATAGTAGGCTTCTAAATGAGTTGGAAAAAGTGGGTTTGGTGTCAATGGTATCAGTTTGGTGTCATAATGACATAATTGACTGATGGACACTGACTTGCTAGTTGACTTTTGTACATTTGCAATGTTTTAACGGAGAGGGACCACCGCCAAAATGGCAT